>NC_142734.1:32457695-32757695 GCF_051943395.1 Hippocampus bargibanti
AGTGTGTGTGTGTGTGTGTGTGTATATCTGTGTGCAAGTAACACCTATGTCATAATGGACAGAGACAGCCTCTCCCATGGAGTTGTCATGGTTACCACATGAAGACATGGGTCTGCAAATACTATATCACTACGTACATCAGTACGCACGCACACACACACAAAAACACATTTTTCTCACTCACAATTATCAGTGAGCCCCATATCAGGCATTCCCCCGTGGAATCAATAGACACGCTCATGCTCCAAGTCACCCACCTGTCGTTAACACAAGCCATCTTTTTCACATGCACCTCCAGACTCATCTTTCTGTTCCGGTAAAGCTGCCATTGACCCAGTTCCACACATCCTTCCCTCCCTCGATATTCGTTTGCTGGTCATCTTTCTCGATCTCTCTCGCTCTCCTTCAAGAGAAAGGTCAGCTCTCAACAGGAGACAAAACGATCTGTTCGACACAGAGCGGGCGGGAGTCGTATTCTAGTACACACTTACAGTATTTATTCATTTTAAAACGCCTTGCAACCCTCGTATTATGTTGAGAAAAAAAAAATCATGTTGATTATGTTGTGGCGTCATTTTTACCCGTATGTAAAATTCCGCACAAAACAGTCCAATAATAGGTGACATCAGCAACAACTGTTTCTGAGATGTTATAAACATTCTTGAAAGCAGAGACAACATATTTTCTATCCCATTGGGATATTTTAGAACTGTTATGAAGAAAGGAAAAAGAAAGCATATCTAGCGCTTTAGTCAACACAAAAATGGAAACGGGTAAAATTGACCCCTTAACAAGATATGATGGTTAATCATGCATACTTTCAACGATCCAAATTTTAAGAGAGCATGGAAGCTATCAGAGTACAATGGGGAAAATAGGGGGCACCGTTGGGATCAATTTTTATCCTCCAAAGCAAGTATCGGGAACCTATGGCTTCCGAGCCATGTATGAGCCATACTTGATGATTGCATCTGCCTCGCATATAAAACTAAATACATATTCTCTCTTTTTCACTGTTCAGTTCCCTATTAGGCTGCAGTTGGCTGAAAGCGCAATTTGATTGGATGATACTGACCTAAGGTGGTAAACCCCCTTTTGAATAAACGGACAAGTAATAAAAGAAGACGAGATTCATACTCTTTGGGTTTTGCCGAAACATTCGCCTTTTTCGAGAGAGAAAGGTTCTGCCGTGATTCTAATTTACAATGAAACAATATCATCGATGAAACAATCAAATGTGAGTGGCACTTTGACAAGCCGCATGCTAACATTAGCATCAATATACTCTGTGAGAGACAGCAGAACGCTAGCGTGCAAGGTAATGAGCAGTGTGCAGGCTAGCGATCAGTAACTTTACGTATGGATCCGGTAAGTTAACTTTCATTCCGATCGTTTGGCTGGATTTTTACCAATCACGAGGAACAGAAAATATTAATGGTGAATATTATCAAAAAGTTATTTTAAATAATAAATTCTGACATTTTATTGAAATCACATATACATACATATACATATACATATACATATACATATACATATACATATACATATACATATACATATATGTTTGTGTGTGTGTGTAGCTCTCACTGAAAAACATTCCTAAATATTTTGCATGTATGGCTCTCTTAGTCATTAAGGTTCCCGACCACTGCTCCAAAGTATGATTTTTTTTGCGTGATTTTGGCGAACCATCTATCCATCCATTTTCCAAAGTGCTTTATCCTCACGAGGGAATCGGGAGGTGCTGGAGCCTATCCCATCCATCCATCCATCCATCCATCCATCCATCCATCCATCCATCCATCCATCCATCCATCCATCCATCCATCCATCCATCCACCTTCTGATCCACTTCTCCTCACAAGGATCGCGGGGCCAAATGGAGCCCTCTTTGGGCAGTATGCAGGGGACACCCTGAACTGATTTCTAGCCAATCGCAGGGCATATAGAGACGAACAACAACTTGCATGCTTATTCATGTCCACTCTACCCCCCTAAAAAAGAAAGAAAGACACCACAACCACAGCACATTTAAAACCACATGCATCCTTGACTGTCCTCTGCACAAAATAGATGGAATTCTCCTTCCGTTTTTTTCTTCTTCTCTCTTTCTCTCACACGTCACCTTGTCCCCATCTGCTGTGGCATCTCCCTATAAAGAGATGCCTTTGGGAAACATCGTCAGACACCTAATGCAATTTTATGTCATGCACAAATGCCATCGGCTGTCTCGGTAACGTGCCCGAACAGACTATTGAACTTTTTTTTTTTTTACAAAATATGCACGGCTGCATCAACAACACATTCAAAGGAAAATCACATTGATGCTCAAAGTCAGAGAATAAGAAAGAGAACCTGAATACCATAGTGGCGTAAAACGACCAATAAAAGATGAATTTGAAGGAGGATTTGATTCACTCTGACAACCTCAAGGAGACTGACACAGGTGGAATATGAATGAGGAGAGTACAGTGCGTGTGTGTGTGTGAATGAGGAGAGGTGCGATGGAAAGAAAGAGTACGAGAGAATTGTCAATGATACACAAAGCAGGGAGGGAGAACAAGAACTAAAGTGGAAATATACACCATGAGGACAGGGGGGGGGATCAAAAAGCTGAAAAGCAAAATGACGGGTGTGAGGAGACAGATTAGTGAGATAATGATCGTAGAAGACAAGACGAGGAAATAAACCGTCTGCGCTCACCTTTAAGAGATACAAGAAGACAAAAGAGCCAATAGTCCTAAAAATAATGATGTGATCTTTCAGGAGAAGATGTGCAGACCACCAGGGATTTTTAAAACTCCCCATGTTGTCTTTAATTAATGGTCAAGAGCCAATTTTAATCAAGGGATCGTTTTCATCTGTGTGTGATGATTGAAAAAGTCTGGATTTTTTTTTTTTTCAAATACGTCAGGATTTTTGAGATTTTTAGATTAGATTATCTTTTATTAGTATCACACTGAAGAAATTTACTTTTCATAGCAGCAAAGTGTGGAAAGGAAGAGGGAAGGAAAGGAAGAAATAGAAATGCACAAAATACGGAAGCTGCTGTAAAGGCAGCCACTATCGCGCGCCATCTTGAAGTCAAATGAAAAAAAAAAAAGAAACAAAATAACAAATAATAGGACAAAACAAAGACACAGAGTGTCATTCAATCATAAGCACTTTCTGCACCCTCTTTGTTGTATGAAGCAGTTGATGTAGATGAAAGAGGAGAGGATCTACGTGTCCATTTCACCAGTGGATCAGGGACGTCATGGTGAAATATGCACATCTGCTGCAAGCTAAGTTTTCAAACCAAACACAAAGTTGTGGCATCCAATGACGACAGAGATTGTCTCACAGCTCCAGTCCCAAGTAAATCCGCTTCAATTCCAAGCCGCTACACTTCCACATGCGCATTGGCGCCCTGCGCTAACACTCCTATCTTCTCATCGCGGGCTCCTCAAGCCTCACATCTATCCAGCCGCAAACTGTCCAATATTACTGACCTTTCCACTGGACAAATCGGGGCTGTGAAAATGCTGCCCATGACAGGCGCAAAAAAGCCATCGCAATCGCCCTAGAGCTGTCCAGCCATGACAGCCAAATGGCACAGATCAAAAACAGTGCTGCCATATTTTTCCATCAAAGATGCCAGTACCAAATGAACTTTTTGCACTGATTCAAAACTGCCCTTGTGCCCAAGTGTCCATAGTAATAAGTGTCATAATAATAATAACAAAATAGACAGAAAAATATTGTGATACAATAAGTAATAAACACATTTTTATTTCTTATTTTTAAATGTGACTTAAAAGAGCTTGTGTGGTTTTTACCAAGTACTGTATTGCAATTTATAACTATGACATGTCAGAAACTAAATTTCCAGCTTTTTCTGAATCTCACCCTACGTTCATGCTTATTATTCATATATCACTATATTTTTCTATCTATTTTCTTATTCTTCTTATGACGATTATTACAGTACTATGAAAACTTGGGGGGTTCGAATCAGTGCAAAAAGTTCAGTTGGTAGTTTACTGGCATCTTTGATGGAAAAGAAATAGTAAAAACATTTTGACTGGTGTTATTTTTACAAATATACTGCAACTTGATAACTTAACATCATATCTCAAAATAATTGTTCGCCATTGAAATGAATAATAATAAATTTCATTTATAAGCGCCTTTCAAAACTCTTTACACACTTTACACTTTACACACTTTACAGTCACAGGATATTTTTTCTGCGGGTGAGCAGCGGCAGCAACACGCGCCCGCGTTCACTCCACCCGTAAGTAATATAAAGTAAAAAATCAAAACAACTAAATAACAAATATGACAACACAAAGACCCAGAGTCATTCATTCTTCAGCACCGTAAATTGTATTAATTCGTTCCAACCTTTAAAAAAAACGTAATATGTAAAAAAAAACACACCATTGTTTACATTAGAAAAATTAAACCTATGTAAAATTATTGATTTATATTTTCTTTCCTGAATTGAAAATAAATTTGAAAATTGCCAACCTTGTTGCTGCTTGACTTACTTTTCCAATGAAAAATTTAGAAACGGACACATTGCAGACTGAAAATTGGTATACCTTTGACACGCTTGATTCCGTCTCAATTTTTCTAGATCTAATTTCCCATTTTCACCGTGCCCTCACCAATTCACCTTTTTAACCCAAGATTGCATTGCTATTGATTTTCTGCCAAGCAGGCCGTCTGCTTTTATCTCAGTTTATGAATGTTCGATTAGGATTTTTCACACACATGTACAGACACATACAGAGATATGTCTGGCATGGTTGACAGTGAGGCAATTTGCCATGTCGCCGGTCTATTTGACCAGTCGGCTAACTATACACACCAACCGGTTATTGGTGAAATAAGTTCTTTGCGTGTCTTGTTAATGGCAAGTTTAAAACAATGAGTCAAGCAGCCTGGAACAAATTCTTTGAATTTTGTTAGGGCCTCCAGACTTCCTCTTGACTTCATTCAGTAAGAAATAACTAAGAACTAGCCACTTGCTTTTTTCTTTTGTTTTGCTTCAGCGACCTGACCTTGATTGGTGGACAAACATAAAAGAGACTGATGAAAAGCCTGACACCAGGCGATTATGTGGTGCTCGAAATACAATTAAAAAATGTGTTGCGGACAAACTAACTTTTATTCATTGTTTTTTTTCATGAGGGAGAATCGACTTATGTTGGGTCATTTTTTTCCTGTGGCACACATTTTATTAATGTAGAAACTTAAAACTACATACGTTTGCCAGATTTTTGCTCGCAACAAACGAACGAACGAACGAATGAATGAATGAATGAATGAATGAATGAATAAATAAATAAATAAATAAAAAGAAGATAAAAACTAAAATAAATAAAGAAGAAGATTAAATAAATAAATAAATAAATGAAAAAAATCAGCCGACATGTTATTTTGGCAATGTAATATTAAGAATCAAAGTGATAATTTTTCAAAATCAAATAATCGGTAGGTAAAATGAAGTATTTAAATAGATGTTGAAGAGAAAAAAGGCAAAACATTGCCAAATTATCTATTCTAAGTAGCCGTTGATTGGGGAAACCAGAGCAGTACATTCCTACCTCATTCAACAATTTTATGTCTAAAAAAAGATCTAACAAGACGTAAAAAAGCCCCATTTGTTGACAAGGAGAAACGTAAAGGGGTATAGGTTGATTATATGTGTCAGGAAAAATAAAATGAAATGTAAGAAGACATCAGAGGAGGAAGACATGTAAATAAAAACGAAGGAACAATTAAAAAGGGCTGCCAGGGTATGTGAATGAGGATCAAACAGCCCTCAGATATCATCTGACAGGAGAATAAGAAAGGAGGTGATGAGGAGCAAAATGAATGTTGGGTGATGCAAACGTGTCATAAATGGGATGACATGAAAGAAAAATAGTCACAATCATCAACAACAGTGGTGGAAGATTAAGGAGCTTGAAGTGTGGTGCAATAATTATGCAAGACAGTGTAGGAAGTTTCCAAACATCACATTTGAACGAAATCAAAATCCTATTGCGATTGGGAGGTGAAGGGAGGGTTTGAGGGGAGTGTTGGTGGGGGGTTGGAATCACCAATTCCAAGAGAACAGTGACTATTAAATCTTTTAACAAATACCACCCAAAAAAATGCTCTCTCAAGTACCAACATAATTACAACCATGTGGTTTACATGCGACAATTTGAAATTTTGGTTCGGACTTTTGCAAGCATCATGGACCTTAACGTGCTAAATTTGCTTTTGATGACCGAATAAAATAATGTGGCGGTCCAGATTTGGCCCCCGGGCCTTGACTTTGGCACCTGTGCTTCAGATAGTTCAGGCATGCTTTGGAATGTGGGTACCCAGAGAAAACCAACAAATGCACAGTGAGAACATGCTCTTTCCACACAGGGAGATCTGGGCCAGAATCAAAATCAGCACCTCCACGGGCATCCCTTACCTGGAAAGAAAATATATAACCAAAATATTTCCAGCATAAATCATAAATATCTACGAGGTTTAATTCTATGCCATTTGTGTTTTTTTTTCCAACTTCGGTGGGTGGTGCAAGGCTATTTTATAGCTACAGCATTTTTTTTTGGTGCCCCCGGGGTCCTCAGAATCCATTCACTATCTTTAATGAGATTTCATAGATCCATGGCCATCAATCTTAAAATGAGCCTGCCTTTCTCCATTTCAGAAAAATTGACTTTTTGAAAGCACAACGAACAGCGGGCAAGGAGAGAAGGTGTTCTCCTCTGCAGACGCACAAAAGAAATAGCTCATCACTCTTCTCAACAATTCAATTTAGAGGACAGCTGCTGAAAGACGCTTCCAAAGTCGCCATTCATTGAACATTGGCAAAGCCTGTTGCTAACTGTAGGACCACACGTTTGATTGCAGGAGTTTTCCACGAGCTGTCCCCTCTTGGCTTTCCCTCTCAGACAATCCCATTCGAAGCCATACTTAAGACAAAAAAAATAAATACGCAACAAGAAAGAGATCAAGACGCACTGCAGCTTAGTCGGGGAGCAGGCGAACTGACTCGGAGCTAAAAATAGACTGCACAATTTTGAGTCTTCAATCGCCCGACCACGTATGCGTTTGCAATGTGGCAAAACACCGGACGACCCGGAGAAAATTCACACAAACACGGGAAGACAAATTGAGTGCAGTGGTATCATGTTTACACTGATCACCCATGAGAGATTCCTCAAGTGTAATAGGAACTCACCTGCGGTATCAGTTGATTGGACATGATTTGGAAAGGCACGCACCTCTCAATCTAAGAATATAAGGTCCCACGGGTGACATGTCGAAGCACAAAACAAGCATAGCGTTAAAGAAATTATGTGTCGACCTCCCAGACTGGATTGTTTCAAGGGACAAGTCAAGAGAAGCGTACAGAAAAAAGAATACCGTTTTGTCTAAAAGACCAGATTTCACAACAAAAAAATAAAACTAAAAAAATGAAATTGGACATCAAATCCTGCAGTGTGAATGTCACTTTAGTTTTTGTTTTTCACAAATGTTTCATTTCGACATGGGGTATTATGTGTGGAATTTTTAGGGGGAAAAAAATCTCAAACATAAAATATGGAAAGAGTGAAGTGCTGTGAATCATGCTCCTGCAAGTTATTTGCATTTAAAATATTTTACTGGCGCCCTTGATGTTCTTTCTAGCACCACCAGAACAGAGCTGGAGAACTTGTAAGTAAAAATAGAGCATCTACCCCTGAAGAAAAAAAAGAAAAAACTAAATTAATGTTACTGATTACCTGTCACAAAAAATAAACTTTTGAATCCATTTGACCAAAGACAAATTTCATCAGATGGGTAAATTGAAAGCTGTGGCATCCTCCCGCTGATTACACTTTGCAGTCATCTGCATTCGGTGGAACGAACAGGGAAACTCACAGACTTAAAACAAAAAACAAAAAACAATGGAGGTGAAAGTCAGACAAAACTCAGATTATTTTACTGAAAACACCATCGGCAAACCAGCATCTGTTGCATCCAAGGTGTTCCACTTAAGTCAAATAAAGTACACACTTGTCGACTGAATCACGACAGAGGATAGAAAAGTAGACAATACTTATTAAAAAAAAAAAAAAAAAAACACTTCATCCACACTTTTAAAGGTCTTCCAATTGTGAATTTGGAGAAACCAACAAAATACATTTTGCTTAAGCATATATTTCAAGTGTTGATGGGGTTGGTTTGGGTATTTTGCAATAATAAATGCTGCCGCGCCTCTCAAAACACACCTCACTAAACAGTACACAGGCATCAGAGTGAATTATCAAAAAAATCATTCGTCGCCCCATTTCTATCTCCGCCTCTCGAGTTTGACATGAACGTGCAAAAGTTAACGTTAGCCGCGGTTGCTACATGGCTAGCACGACAATTTATTCGTTTTCACTTCTGGTGTTAACAGGAAGTAAGTATGCCGGGCCAAGGAATACAGGCAACATCTGTCAGTCTCAGTTACGTTTTCTTTTCCAACAGTTTCTCCAAAGTTACTTCTGTCAAGGCGGCGAGTGTTTCAAAATGTGATACTATTTGGTCCCAGTGGCTCATGTACATCTCATCCAGTTGACTTGGGCCCCCTGGCTCCTTATCTCAAGTCAACACTCTCAAACTTGGGTCTTGAACTGTACAGTGACTTTAAACTTGACCAACAAATTGGTGCTGTTGTTAAATAGTCGAAGCAGCAAATTTTAAATCTAATATCAGCGTGATGCATGCTGAAAACGACAGTAAATTTCTAATTTTGTAAATTTAACATGTCAATTTAAAAATTACATGTCAATATTAGTGATGGTTGACTTCGAGAGAATAGAGGGGAGAATAGAGTATGATGAAAGTGCATGTGGGTGGGTCTGAGGCGGTGGAGGGTGGGGGGGGGGGGGGGGGGGTTAAATGATCAAGAAGTAGGAGTGGGGCTCTAGTAACCATGGTGAAGAAATGGTTGTCATGGTAACTCACAGAGCCCGGGTCAGCGGCTCAAGGAATGTGCATGTATTTTGTGTGTGTGTATGCACACGCACACTCACGAACGCATGCACGCTCGCACACACACACACACACACACACACACACACGCGCAGACACACACACACACACACACACACACACACACACACACACACACACACACACACACACACACACACACACACACACACACACACACACACACACACACACACACACAGAACTTGGTCATTATTTTACATCCCCATGTCGGGTGTGTGTACGTGTTGACAGATGAGTCCTGTTGTGAGAGTCACAGTGGGGCTAGAGTGTTTGCTCTTCAGGAGGTAAGAGGTGTGTACATGTGTGCGTCAGAAGGGCTGTAGGTTTTTTTTCTGGTCTTTATATCCTTCAAGAGCTAAAAATACATGTTAGCGGGTGGTGTCTGTGAAAGCGTTCTATTTTGTTGGTCTTTGGTGTGGATTGCTGGGCCAAGTAGGTTCATCAAGCGAAGAGGGGTGACAAAGGCAACCGTGACACCAACTAAAACGGGCGACTGGTAGTGTGTTTGTGTGTCTGTTTAGTACAGCGTGGAGTGTAAGTCAATCCAATGGGCGCCGCTGCGCTGCTATTTCTTGACTGAAAATCATCCACATTTGCATTCAAGTGGCAGTTGAACAAATTCAAGCAGGTCTGCGTGTCTGCACACGCTCGCCCGAGCACAAAATCACAATTTGAAGCAAGACATTCACACAACATCTTTCTAGGATTTTTCCACATTTACATTTCAAGTGAAATTCATATACGGCACGTGTATCAAGGGCCAACTCTTCCATTAAGCAAAACGGGGGCAGACACTCAAGACGGTGTGGCTTTCAGGGTGCGTCACATTAGGTACACACCTACGTACTATGTATGTAATTATGCAAAGGAATGTCCAATGAAAATGACAACACACTATACCATGGTACCTAAAGTTACAAACATCTTCCATTCTCAAGTTACGAAACGGCTCAAGGGGAACATATTGCCTCGATACCAAAGAAATGTCAGGGGAACATATTGCCTCGATACCAAAGAAATGTCAAGATACAATAGGTAAACAGTATGTTTTCTGAATGCAACATACTTATCTGCTCTACCGACATCAGAGGCATAATCCCGGAATCCCATTGGCTAAGAAAGATCTCTGTATCAATGTGTAGAGATAGATTAATAGATAAATAGAAAAATGTGTGTCTATGCAGCGGCCTTGTCATTCGTGGCATGAGACGCTCCGATAGTTTTATGGAAATGTGACTCACCCAGAAAAAGTGATCACCACTCCGGCAATCGCTCATTATGCTAATGCTTTGGACATTTTCGATGGATTGTTGAAAGACAACAAAAGAGAGAAAGAGAAAGAGAAAGAGAGAGAGAGAGTATGAAACAAAGAGGGTAAAAAAAGATTAAAACCCAGTTGAAACTTGAAGGAACATCATTTATATTCGTCACTGTATTTTTTTACATGATGCACAACTCATTTATTGCACAACACACTAATTTGTAACATGTATTTGTTACATATTTTGATGAATTATTATGCTTAAGAAATTTTTGGGAGGCTAGGAATGGATTAGCGCATTTACTTGGAAAATGCGTTTTGTTTTATAATTTTTTTTTAGTTAAATAATTTCTTCCAGAATTTACTAATTTCACAAGTAGAGGTACAGTACCGCTGCCGAACAAAATAAGTGGAGGTGGGCGAAAGTTAACATTCAATTGGTATTCATGAAATGCCACTTGATAGGTTGTCCTGTTAGCATGTGAAAGTTTGGATTTTCAGCTATTTTGTATTTATGTAATTATTCATTTATTTATTTATGAGTCATGCACATTCAACCTATTGCTATGGTATGATGCAGAGTTCAGCCAGAGTTCTGAGGTCTAAAGACGGATCTACCACTGATTCTAAAGTTGTTCATTCAATATGACATGAACTCAGACTGTACAACTCTCACAAACATAGACATTTTGTCATTTCACTTAAAAGAAAATCTAATTTGTAATATTCACGCCTCGGTAATCATCAGCGTGATAAATGTGCTCATGCTTTCATATCCCACTCACCAATTTGCAGGCAATATAGCAAAGCGGTTAAAAGAAGATATGCTAATTATACTCTCACAAATTTGATAATGTCAGAGTTACCTTGGGACCTCATCAACATGATCACATTTGCATTTTAACGTTATAATAGCTTTCATACACCCGAGTACGGTCTTCTTAACCCTGAAATGACCACGACACAGAGAATACCGCACACTATATTTTGTTGAGGAGCACGTACCACACCACTACGTGTCTTCTGAAAGGTTAAGCTGATGGTTTCATGAATACCGAAGTTGTATCTGGGGTCCCTTTGGGATTACTGTCTTGAATGTTGAAACCAAAGGGAAAAAAAGGTGCAGTCCATCTACCCAAAGTGGTTAGTTTTATACTGGATATTTTGAAATGTGGTGATATGTGGATACAAATGTATAACCCAGAGGCAAAAATGACAGAAACAGTCATAAAGAGGCGAGACTGATTACTGAAGGGCCGGGATGATGCATTTGAAGAGATCACGTTCTATCTGGAGAGTCCTTGATGACCCTGATGATCACCTGTCAGCCGACAAGTGGAGTGAAGAAAATTTCCCTTTCGTAAATGCCTTTTTTCGCACCGTGATAACTCAGCCCATCTAAACAAACATCATAGCTTGGGGCAACAGCAGATATTAAAAGTGTTTGATGAAAGGTCATAAATTCAGGAACATCAACTGGGAGTGGGTGGTCGACTTGTTGCTGGCGGTCATGAGTGAATCATTTTAGCCAATCGATGGATAGTCTCACAAAGGTCATTGGTTACTTCTACTTGTCAGACGAAGACAGCCAAACTTTTGGAATTCTTCTCAACCACGAAAAGGCAATTCTAGACTTTGTACCGTATTTTGCAGTGTATAAGGCGCACCAGAGTATAAGGCGCACCTCCATTGAATCATGTACGTATTTAATTTTTTTCCATATATATAAGGCGCACCTTCAATGAATGATTTTTTTCCCAAATATAGAAATATATAAAAGTTTTCCAAATGTAAGGCGCACAACATTATAAGGCGCTACAGGTGAGGCTGGGGTTGTGCACGACGGGGCTATAGAGTCGTGGCTGCTGACAGTAGTTGCGAGACCTGTTGTAGTTCAATATGACTTCACATATAAGGTGCACCTGCGTATAAGCTGCAGTGTCATCTGTTCAAGAAAATCAAGGCTTTTGGGTGCGCCTTATACACTGGAAAATACAGTACTTTACTTGGGTAAGTGCAGCATTCATTCATTCATTCGTTCGTTCATTCATTCATCTGTTTCATTCATTTGTTTAATTCATTCATTTCATTCATCTGTTTAATTTATTCATTTCCTTCATCCTTCCACCAGTTCATCCATCCATTCATTCATTCATTCATTCATTCATTCATTCATTCATGAAGGTCGAATTAGATCTCTTTGCAGCAGTAGCTGTGTGGTGCTACTCTCCCCCGGGGTGACAAAATATCTTTACATGGGCCTCATGTATTAAGAAACGGAGCTGGGAAGGGATGAGTACTACATCAGAGCAACATGTGACTAAATGGACCAATCACAAGACGATCTCAGCGCAGCAAGAATTTCTGAATTGTGTGCGGCATGACGCAATCCGGTTGCTGGCGTATAAAGAGGTCTTAAAGGTTAACTTTTTTTTTACATTTTATCCAGAAGAAATGGATACAAAAGATACAAATGTACCTCCTTCAACAATGTGAAGTTGTTTCCGAAACTGAAGTAGTGAAAGGCACAGTACTTACAGTAACTCATTCATTGCCAGACGATGTGCAAAAATATGCCCACTCCATCGCCAGGGTTTTTGTCATTTTCATTCGAATTGCAAGACCCGCAGAATATTGAGTTTTAGGACTACATAAGAATTCAATGCAGCGTAAGAAACCTTAGACTCTCTTCGTCTGTGTAAGCTCTCAGTCGTACAGGAGTGGTCCATCGATGAGAAGGTTTCTTCAGCCGTCATCTGTACAAAAGTGAAGGTTTCGGACGTTTCGCCTCCTATCCAAGAGGCTTCGTCAGCTGACGAAGCCTCTTGGATAGGAGGCGAAACGTTCGAAACCTTCACTTTTGTACAGATGACGGCTGAAGAAACCCCCTTAGACTCTCTTATTTCATCAGAAAAAAAAAGAGTTAATTCCTAAATTATGAGTTTGGAGTTATATGACCTTG
Organism: Hippocampus bargibanti; assembly: GCF_051943395.1. NCBI lineage: Eukaryota > Metazoa > Chordata > Actinopteri > Syngnathiformes > Syngnathidae > Hippocampus > Hippocampus bargibanti. The sequence goes on from NC_142734.1 coordinate 32,470,961, forward strand.
AAATTAGCGCGGCTTTCCAAAATAAAATGCAATACATAGTTATTGGTTTATATAGCGCATTAATAACAGCTGAAGATGAAACAAAGCGCTCACATGAAGAATGAATGACTGTCTTTGTGTTGTCATATTGGTTATTTTTTTTGTTCTTTTGACCTTTGCTTATGTAGACATTAGTAAGAAATATTGTGCTAAGTCTATTCTCTTTGTCTTTCTGTAATACTGTACAATAGCTATATGGCTGGATAGTTATCTAGCCTGCTAGCTATTAGCTATCTATTGGCTTGCTAGCTAGCTTTCTATCTATTTGTCTTACTATTCTATTTGAGTTACTTCCGGGTTGAGTGAACGCTGGCGCATGTGGCTGCCGCTGCTCACCCACAGAAAAAAACATATCATGTGATTGTAAAGTGACCTTGAGAGTTTCGAAAGGCGCTTATCAATGAAATGTATTATTATTATTATTATTATATAACATGAAAAAAGGGAACTCCTGCCTCCTTGTGGGAAAGAAAAAAAACCACGACCAGAGGCCATGGCCAGAGCTTTACCGGCACCCAAACATGAAAAAAAAAAAAAAAAAAAAAAAAAAAAACAATCGGGAATGGCGCCCTACGTCATATTTTCTATTGCCGCATAAATTCGGGAATGGCAGTGAATGAGTTCAGAAATTTAACAAAACCACAGGTACAATTCTCTAAACTCTTGAACCCGTCCCATCTTACGGCTCACTTTGTGGTCTGACAGACCACCTTTGACCTTTGAAATGTGGTTCAGTCTTGTCAATGCCAGTGAATAGAGCTCCTCACTTCAAATTGATTGTCACTATTCAGAACAGCCGTGAACTCTCATACCGGGCCCCTTTTTTTGTGAATACTGTATAGTGCCTAGCTGACGCTGAAAGGCATTCAATCCATCGCATCTCTTTTTGAAAATTCCCCGTTGGTGTATAATATCAATTGAGACCACAGCTGGGAAATCCAGGTCCAGAAAGTAAAACCTCTGCTACAGTTTTAGCAAAACACTTGCCGTGGGATTCGGTGGAGGTGCGGGTGGGGATTTTCTGGACTTGAATTTCCAAGCTGTGTATGAGACCAATTAATGACCTCAAATGCATTGTTTATTCTTTACCTGACAAATGCGTTTATGTGTTTAGGCCAACCAAATTGACACAATATCTTGCAAGGGAGGTGGGTATTAACATATATTTTTGCATTACCGTATACTGAACCCTAAGTACCTTATGAGTTTCACGATAAAAGAACTATTTTTTAAAATTTAATTTAAAAAGTAGGTCACTTTTAACCTATGGTGATGCATGACTAGCATAACCCAAAGTTGTTCGGGGTCATTTGAAATGCCTGTGATGTACACCAAACGCATTGTTAATGTTTGTTGAGTTGGTTCACATTCATATTTTTACTTCTAAGAATTGTTTAGATGGTACGTCTCATTGAAATGAAAAAGGTTTGGTCTAATTTTTTTGTCTTGCATAAAAAAAGTGGAGCGAGGGGTGTGTTACAGTCCAACATTGTGAGAGAAATAAACCTGTCACATCTGATGCTGCTTCCAATTTAACAATCCAATAACGTTACATATTCCGTTGTTTAATTTAATGAGGCTAGATGTTGATTTATTGACACTTGATTACAACCTTGCTGCAACACCCACACAACGTGCCCTGAATTCTATCAGAATCTATTTCGATGCTGTCACACTTGGTCCGGGTTCATTTTTATATGTGTGAAATAAAGGATTTTTTTTACCATCTGAAAATGAGATTATTTTACCCCATTTTGTGTCACCCTTGAAGCAAATTACCTGAAATTGTGTCTGTTTTTATCTGTTGGTCCGCTGCGCTGCGGCTAAACAACATTCCCGTTCATTTCAGCCTCGAAGAGCGGAGCATAAACCATTAGCCCGCAGAAGCATGTCGTTTCGAGAGAAAAGAGAAAAGGCGAGCAAAGTCAGTGGCTTGCTGGTTTATTGGCTCGGTGGCCGGCTGCAACGCTCTAGTGCATGCAAAACAGCAGGCACAGAAAAGCCTCGATGGGCCACACGGTAAGAAACTAAACAATTGCGGCGCGTTGGTGTTTGAAAAGGCGACATTTGATTTTGTGTCCTCTGAAATGTTCTTGCACTGACAGTATAAGGCTAATCTGTGTGAGGAAATGGGGTGTTTATGATGCATCTGAGTGCCATCAATCACTCAAGATTCAAATGCCCGTGTTAAAAAGTGGACATCCTTTATGGGATTATGCAGCCAGGAGAATTTGTTTCTTCTTTGACAATGACCACATACAACTTAATCGTGCCTCCCACCACAAATTAAATGGAGGAACAGGAAGACTGATAGGAGTGAATCAGAAGGACATAGAAATGTTTTGTGGAAATGGGATGATTGCTTTACAATGTCGGCAATTAAGTGTCTATTTCAGTACCGGTATCTATTTAAGTATCGATTTTAGTATCTATTTATATATTTATTTATGTATTTATATATTTTTGTATTTATTTGTGCAGTTATTTATCTATTTATGTATGTATTTATTTGTTTATTCATTCATTTGATTTTCTATTTATCTGTCTGTTTATTCCTATTTGTTTATTTATGCATTTATTTGTGTATTTATTTATCTATTTATGCATTTATTTGTTTGTCAAATTTTTGTTGATGTATGTAGTACCTCGGTTTTCGAATGACTCACAGTTCGAACAAATCGGAGTTCGAACAAAATATTCGAGATATTCTTGCTTCGTAGTTCGAACAACAATCGGAGTTTGAACGCCGTTATGACGCGTGAGTGCGTACGCGAGGGTGGGATGCTGAGCGGCGTACGGGTGTATCGCTCTGGTCGTGACCAACTGTTGTCGCTAGCGGACGTGCTGCGTTTTACGAAGAGTTTTAGCCCCTAATCATCATGCCTCCAAAGAAAGTAAGTGCTGCTACAAGTGAAAAAAGAAAAGTAGTGCGTACAACTATTGCATAAGAGAAAGAAATAATCGCAAAATATGAAGGAGGTGTGCAAGTAAAAAATCCTATTCAGAATTATTTTCTTTATGAACGTATGATTAGCCTGGGTTACATTTATGTTTGTTATTTGTGTCTTCGCCATTTTGCTTAACATTTTCTGAGATATACATTGCTTTTTATGTGTTGGGCAGCATTTTAATGTGCAATTTCATGCATAAAATAATGTATAAAATACTGTATTAAAAAGGTAAACATTCACTGTGTTGGAACGGATTAAAACGATTTACATTATTTGTAATGGGGAAAATGGTTTCGGTGTTCGAACAAATCGGTTTTCGAACAGGGTTCTGGAAGGGATTATGGTCGAGAACCGAGGTACCACTGTATCTGTCGATTTATGTATATTCATTTATCTATTTATGTATTTATTTGTCCATTTATTTATGTATTTATCTATTTATTTTTTTAATTCAGAGATTGCTTATGATTTCATGGCTGGTTGAAATGGTTGAATGGTTAAAAATGGTGGTTACTAATGTTATTTCTCTTCCTTCTTGCAGCATCAAGAGGTGGTGTAACTGTGTTTCATGCGCAGCGGTTTCAACTGTTGCCGAGATGTGAGCACGAGGGTACTGACACACAAACATTTTACAACAACATCCACACTTGGCTGGCAGCAAAGATTTCCACCTGATGGAGACTCAAGTTTCTAGAACAGCATCCAAACGATCAGGACTTTGTAGCTAATACTTTGGAGCATCTGCGTGAAGGCCAGGGAGTGGGCGCTTACACTGATTAGCATGACGAGTGCCAGAGCATTCTGGCACCAAACTCGACTGTTGGTAATTAGAGGATTGCGTCTCAGAGTGGGGACTGGGCACTCTTTGCTGAGCTGTAAAGAGCATTGAATCTTGAGAAAGATGTCAAATTCCCAGACGACGTTTGGTGATTCTACAACAAGAAGGAAGTCAGTCAGACTCCGCCAACTAGGGGAGTTACACAATCGCATAGTGCTTATTTTACATTTGACGGTAAAATTTTAGTAAATAACAACGACATAAATCAACGGATGTATAAGAAAAAATAGAGATACTGTAAATAACTGAATAAATAAATCAATGAGAGGCAAATAAAGAACTAAATAAAGAAATACACAAATAAATAAAGAGATAAGTAAATAACTACATAAATACACGAATAAATAAGCAAATAAATAAATAGCCATATGATTACATTCTGTCACACAAGATCATTTGCAGATGATCATGTTGACATGGTGGACTGCGGAGAAACAGCGACAGAACAGAGGAGTAGGAATAATGACAAACTCATTGATGTAAAGTGAAGTTGAAGTTATCTGATATGTTTCTACCCCACCCCCTCCCAAAAAGTCTGGTCACTGGTAAAAAGTGAAATTTTCTGATATTTCCTAGGTGCCTACTAAACACTGCGATACAGATGAGAGAGAAATGGTATTCATCTTAAAGCAGCGTTACGCTCGCAGGGCAAAACTGCAAAAGGCAGCATAATTTGGGGGACATGGGTAGGGGGGTAAAGTCACTCATACAAGCAGAGTTCTGCTGCATTTTTTTATGCTGACCACAAAAAAAAGTGGATTCTAATAAAGTTGGGGATCCATTCACCAACATTTTGAGCACCAACTTCTGTGTTTACGCCGCTGGAAATAAAACTGCAAGAGGTGCTCATGCAAGGGGCGGTGAAATGGTTCATTTAATAAAGAAAGATGGCACTGATGCTGAAAACCTGTGTCAGATTCACTTCTTACCAGAAAAGAAACATGCTTCTTAATCATTAAAGATGGATTAAGGAACGACTGAGTGATTATGTTCCCCTGGTGAGTTATTTACGCTTCCTTTTTCGGTACTTCCTGCATGGCATGAGCCAAAGAAGAACTGGTCCGGAATGATGTGCACCTTCACAAACCACTTTTGATAACACACGCAGACATCATTTGATTATGAATACAGAGTCTACATTTTAAATGAGTAATTTGGGCATTTGATAGATTTAACTGCATCTCACGTGGCTCCCACCAAGAATCTCCAAGAACGTTCGACAATCCTGAAACGCTCCTGATGAAACTTGAGACAGCTTGGGCCGTTTATTCATCATGAGTAGGCCAAAATGCACACAAAGTCTCATTATGGAAATAATTTGATTTGTAGTGACAGCCTCAAAAGTTAAAATTAGCATCCCATTAATTTTGGCCAGCGTCCTGGCTTTTATCTTCTTTTTTGTCAGTTGTTAATAGCTCATTTTTCATTTGAGATGACATTTTTCGGTTTAGAATTCCCGTGACAAAAAGCCTTTTGGGGAAAAAAAACAAATAAAACGACAATTTTGCACATATGGACTCCGGTTTCCTCCCACATTCTACAACATTGAACACTCCGAATTGTCCCTCGGTGTGAGTGTGAGAGTGACTATTGTATGTCTTTGAATGCCCTGCGATTGGCTGGCAATCAATTCAGGGTGTCCCCCGCCTAGTGCCCGAAGATTGCTGGGATAGGCTCCAGCATCCCCTGTGACCCTAATGAGGAATAAGCGGTACGGAAAATGGATGGATGGATGGATAGATGGAAAGATACTGTTTTAAATTGGTATTCTTAAGCCTTGTCAGGCAACATTTGTTATTAGCAGACATAATGACAACATCGAATTGAATTCAAAATACTTTTGTTTACATTCAAAGCCATCCATAACCTTGCCCCTCCCGATCTGTCTGACCTGCTTCAAATCTCCGTTCCCTCAAATCCTCATCCTCCCTTCACCTCTAAGTGCCCTCTGCCCGTCTCACCACGATGGGATGCAGAGCTTTCAGCCGCTCTGCTCTCAGACTCTGGAATTCACTTCCACCCAACATCCGTAATGTTGACTCCCTCCCTATTTTCAAGCCCCACCTCAAAACCCATCTGTTTAAAATTGGTTTCAATGTCTAGTTTAATCTGCTGTTTTATTATTTATCATTTTACTTATGGTTTTATTGTTGTGTGCTTTGTTTTTATTGTTTTTATTGTAAAGTGTCCTTGGGTGTTTTGAAAGGCACTTGAAATTAAATGTATTATTATTATTATTATTATTATTATTAATACGGGATATACAGTGATACCTCAATTTACGAATATAATCTTGGGATACAGACTATTTTGCTATTTTACAGCAAAAGTGCATCCCATGCCACTGCGTCGGGTCATTCCCAAAGTAGGCAGTTATTTCTTTTTCACAAACTCTGATCTATTTTTCTGCTTCGTTCACGTTATGGTTGTTGCTCATCATAGCGTGTGCGTGTGTGCGTGACATCAGCAACTAGTTCAAGCTCACAGTTACTAAAGATCTGAAAGATATAATAAGGCATTGTCATTGGAGCATGGATTTTGCTGCCAGATGAAAAAGTCGCAATGAATTCTGAAATTAATTTATTCCATTTTTCTTTGCTCTCTCTTACCACACACACACACACACACACACACACACACACACACACACACGCACGCACGCACACACACACACACACACACACGCACGCACGCACACGCCGCTTACAGTACTCCGGCCCCTCCCTTTTCACCCCCTGCCGCTCTGACTTGAAAACTGTTGTGTTGCCTCGGTGTGCAGAGAAGGAGCTCAAACTGGCGGCTGGAGAAGCAATGAAATGGAATAATTTAATCGCATTAGGAGAAAACCATTCGCTTTTCATTTGTAAATTCCTGAGACGTGCTTCCCCCCCGCCACCCCCAAAAAAACACCTTTACACCTACATTTTTCTGTCCTTTCACCAATACAGTTGATGGAATCAGGGGGAACATCCACCAACAGACTTCTTTTGAATTTAACACATTGTTTATTACTGTATGGATAGCTAACGGCTAGCCAAAAAAAACTGTTTCCATGCAGTCAATATTTGGAAAATAAGGTCAGAAATTCGGACTGAAATGATTTGGAATTACCACATTACGTGGCTTGAGCAGACAGAGTTACTCCAGCATTTGAATAACAACCATTTTAAACGCGACTGTCATGACACAAATAGAAATCAATACAACTTGTGACTTTCTACCATGAATAAAATACCCCATCGCTCACCAAAAGTCCAAAGCAGAACGTTCTGTCCTTGTTTCAAACCTTGCCGCTGTGCTACGCGTGGCTGCGTCTAAGTTCCACTATGGTTGTTTTGTTTACCTCTGCTTGTGTATGAACAGCAAGTCATCCGCCAGATGCACGGACCAACGCACATTCACGTGTGTGTCTATCCACAAATAGCGTCATTTTCTCTGTATAAAATGCATAAAATGGTTGAATGCCTCTTGCCTGCATGGCCAAGAGCTCAACATCCCAAAACATCAGATTTGCCTCAGATTCACTAAAAGGACGCTGATCGGTTAGGGTTGACAATCAGCAATTTCTAACTTTTTTTGTTCAATCGAAATGGATGCCCATCAAGATCAGGCGTTCTGCCATACTCTTTTATGGATACTGTATTTCCCGATGTATAAGGCGCACCAGAGTATAAGGCACACCCCAAATGAATGGTGTCTTTTCTAACTTTTTCCATATATAAGGCGCACCGGACTATAAGTCACACCTTGAATGAATGAAAAAATGTTTTAGAAATATAATTCATAAATACATACAAGTTTTCCAATTATAAGGTACACCTACATTACATGGCACTACAGTAGAGGCTAGGGTTACTCATGACTTCTTCGCCATGGGGAAATGGAGTCGTGGCTGCTGACAGTAGTTGCGAAACCTCTTGTGGCTCAATGATACTTCACAAATAAGGCGCACCTGCGTACAAGGCACAGGGTCTTCTTTTGAAGAAAATAAAAGCTTTTTGGTGCGCCTTACGCACCGGAAAATATGGTAATTAACATTGATTAGTGCTTTTAAATACAAGTTGCATTGAATCTGTCAACATATTCATATCACAAATCATATTTTGCCATTGAAATGAATGGAAATGCAATGAATTTATTCCTGCACCGAAAAAAATATGGTGCTAAGAGTATGGTATATTTTAAAATCAACCACTACTGTAATTACATTTCATCTCCTCATAACCGGCAAACAGAAATTCTGAGTACTAAATAGAGACGGTGTCAAATGTATTCCTTCCCTTTTCTTCATCTTTTTGTCTATTGGAGGTTGGCAAACCATCCTTTTATAATGCATTACTGTCAACAGTTGGATTTTTTTTTCCACAATTGGAAAACAATGCGAATTGATGGTCGCCAGATGTGAATCCTATTGTCGCTATCTCACTGTTGAGGCAAGTGCACTCGTACTTTTATTTATTTGGCTTGTATAGTGATACAAGCCAAAGAAATAACAGTATGAGACAAGAAAATATGACTAAAAGCACAAGGTTGTGGCTCAAAACTCAGAAGTCAAGACAGTAAGAATTGTATTCTGGCCAACTGAAATAATGAATTTTTCAAATTCACTTGGAGGAAAAATTGCTCACGAAAAGAGATGCTCACACCCTGAGTGTTGTCCACCACATCCTCTTTTATTTGAAATCCAGTGAGCCCCCAATTTTACACCCACACAGCTCCCATGGGGACAAGCAACCTGAGGTGCCCTGTGGGTTATTGGACCAGTTTAAATTCTTTTCAGAGCTTTCGCCCCTGTGCTCAGCTATAAGGTAGTCCCCATATAATCATGTACAATCACAATATGGAGTTTTTACCTTTTACATCATTCACATTGAATCAGTGTGAATCTGGTGCATGAAATAATGCAATAATAATCAGATGCTCCAGTTTTCATCGTTTCCACTACTCTATAAGACCCAATTTGAAAACTACATTTCCAGCTAATCAATGTGACAGTATTTGTTTATCCAAACAACTTGCGAACAGACTTTGGGTCCCTATCATCCCGCAATAACACCACATGGACAGTAAGACAAGCAGCCGTGCCTCTGGGCTGCCTTGGCAAGGGGCACATTCCAGTTGGATACTGTCACACTCGCACAGGACAAAAGAGGTGCTTTCACACAGCAAATATTTTCGCTCAGTGCCGCAGCATCAGCCAAAGTGTAAAACTGCTCACTTGAAACCTTGTTGCATGTTTCTTTTTGCTGTCTTTGACGTGGACAGGGAGAGGGGGAAAGATAAGTCTGATCACGGGTGAATTTATTCATGCAGTGTTCATAAATAGTGCTCCCTCGGTTATTGCGGATTCCCTTCCTCACATATTTTTTATTGTGACCGTGACTTCCCGTATTTTCTGCAGTACAAAAACCTTTGCAGTATAAGGCCCTTCTTCAATGAATGACCTATTAAAAGAAATAATACTAATAATATATAGGGGGCACTATATTCATTTTATATATATATATTGCTGTGACTGTAAAGTGTCCTTGAGTGTTTTGAAAGAGGTTACAAATAATCATTAATAATAATAATAATACATTTTATTTACAAGCGCTTTTTATAGCTCTCAAGGACACTTTACAATCACAAAAAAAAGGCACAATAAAACGACAGATAAAATTATAAATGACAAAAGAAGAGATACAACAACACTGAGAATGCGATGTTCAATAGGTGGGTTTTACGATGGGATTTGAAGGGGGAAATTAATCAAAAATACAGTAAAGTCTCGTTATATCGATATCGGATATATCGATAGTCCCGGTTATATCGATATGTTTTCGGACTCCCTTGAATATCGATATAACGAGACTTTACTGTTAAATGTAGGAAGAAATAAAATCTACAGGTAACATTCGATTTATGATTGGGTTCTGTTCCGACCAACCGATCGCAAGTCAAAATGGTCGTAAGTCGAAATCCATTCAAAATATTGAATAGAGACTCGGTGCTAAATGACTTGGAAACGACCTGATTCGGACGGGGGCGGGCGGGCATGGGCCTGGGTCACCACCGTTCTACCGATTGCCCTCTCCCCGGCCGTACCACGCTTTCCGCGCCGACGCCCGATGCACCCGACCCGCCACCTCGCCCCCAAAGCAGAACAAACTATCTCAAAGAGGTGGAGGCGGCGGTCCGGCCATGGGCCCAACGCGACGTTCTTGTCGGGGCGATCCCGAGCGCCAATGCCCGACCCTTCTCGGCTCTTTTTGAGAAAACGGAATGCTTTTGGGTGTGCCTTAAACTGCGGAAAATATGGGAATCTCAGAAATTTAACATCACTAGTTGATTATTTTCCTACTACTTTTCTTAGTTTTCTTACTTTTACCCAAAAGGTAAAAACCTGTCTGTGACATGGTTCAAATGCAAGCTAATAAACAAAAAAAGAAAAGAAAATATGCTTATACAGTAGTCTACTACATTGGCGATGACCTCCAATGCAAGTATCCGTTATACAGTAAAAGAAAGAACTTTGTAGCAGGCTTGGAAACACACAGAAACCTGTGGAAATGTATTTTTCCAATGTAAAGATGATTAGCATGCTGCACATGCTTTTATCTGGAAGGTCTTGTAGTGCTTTGGTGCACTTTATAGCATGAGGGAATAAAGGGGCTGGCTGAACTATGACATCTCAAAGTTTGCCAGACTGATACGCATCATCAGTAGTCGATGCGCACAAGAAACATGGAGATGTTGTTATCTAACACTGCAAATTCCTTCACATTGACTTTGGATTTAAAGGAGCTGCAGTATGAACGGAGGTGATATACGTACTGTATTGGCAAAATTAATGGCAAGCGTGTCTGCGCATCAGATAATGCGGTGACAGGCGGGAAGGATATTGGATCAAAAATGGAGGTTAGAAACACGGTGGAGGGGGACACGTCAAATGAGGCACCAACAATGAAAGAGATGGTGAATTTCAGCACAATATAGATGAGAGGTGAAAGGGTAGGAATGCAGGAGATGGGGAGAATAAGAGCATAACAACTAACAAGAGAGAACTATTGACAGTACACTTTCTTTACAGCACAATATTTAAAAAAAATATCCTCCAGAAAAATTAATACAAGAACATTTGATTTTGAACAACAGCTCTTATGTAAAAAAATGACCTAAGTGCCTGGTAGTATTTAAATAATGTGTTTTGTTTGTAATGCATTTTTCACTTCATGTATTTGTCATGTCCTCTGCTATGTATTTAAGACTTTCACCTTTTATGCCCCGTATTAGAAAACAGCAGTGTAATGTTTAATTTCCATCAAGCCATCCATTTCTGCAGACCGCTTAATCCTCATTAGGGTCGCGGGGGGTGTTGGAGTCTGTCCCATCCGCGTTTGGGCACTCGGCGGGGGACACCCTGAATTGCTTACCAGCTAATCACAAGGCACACAAAGACAAACAACCAGTCACTGTCACGCTGACACTTTGGGGACAATCTGAGTGTTCAATCAGCCTGCCATACATGTTTTTGGAATGTGAGAGGAAAATGGAGGACCCAGAGAAAACCCACACGGGTCTGGGGAGAACATGCAAACTCCACACAGGGAAGCCAGCACTGTGAAGTCGGCGAGTTCACCACTCAACTACCAGAATTGTGTTGATTTTTTGAGTTCATATTAAGAAGAAAAATAGACCATATATCCAGCGGTGACACGGAGAAACAACAAAGATGGTAAATTAATAGATTTGGAGAAAAAACACATTCCCCATCCGTATATTTATTGATTTAATTATTTTATTCATTCATTTTTGATTCCAGGAACATGCCTTCCCAGTTTCTGGCATTCAAAAATACTCCATCTTATCTGACAAACACAAATAAGACTCTTGTTCGATTGTTCATGCTATCTTAGCTAATTTTTTTTTTTTTTTTTTGTGTGTGTGTGTTTTTTTACGGAGTTCTCAATGTTTTTTTTCCCGTTTTCAACTCGGCATAAACATTCTGAAAGCAAGTAAAACAGAAAATTATGTGGAAAGACATTTCTTCTATCAAACTCAATTGTATTAATCGAGCAATTTAAAACAACCACCACTATATATAGTACAAAGTTCTGTATGTAAATGTAGCAAATATATGGACAACAATAAACATTAAAACGATTACAAAAACAAAGACAGTGGGAATTCACAAACACAGTCATATTAAAAGTTTAAGTCATGATGAATCAAAAGGCACAAGGATATAAATGATTTTTAGACGAGTTTTTAAAATGGGGAGGAAGGGGATAAAGGAAGGTCTTTCCCCAAATTCAGATCAGAAGATAAAACTTTCCTAAACTGAGGTCAGTGAGAAACAAAACAGTGGACAGGGAGATGGGGAAAGATAAGAAGTAGAGTGAAAGTCAAGAGGAAGTGAGGATCTGCAGGTACAGAGGAAACCAGGTGAGATAATCCAACATGTCAAGTGTTTGTTTGGACAAGAGTAGCAGCAGTGTAGCAGAGGATTATGAGATTACAGCCGGTGTCGATGGTCATGTGAAGCAGCGCGGTCATTGCTAAACTCATTCGGCATCTCGCAGGAAGGAAGTTTAGCCTGGCACTTGCATACATTCCGACCCACACATCTTTCCATGTACTTGATCACACCTCCGGTGAAGTACTCCGGCTTCATTCTTTATTTGTTTGGTCAATCTTCATCTCACTTGGCTATTCTTGACTCCTCCACCCCCCTGGGTTCTCTCTTCCGGGTGTTAGGCTGCTTCCGTTGTGTCTTTTTCCATGTCTTCACTAATCCAGCAGAGTACTTGGATTTTTCTCAAGAGGAAAATGATTGAAAATCAGATGATGACACCCTGAAATGCAACCTTTGGATTTGGTGAGTTTTGGAAACTCTTGACATTGGCCCAAAAATATTCGGTGTGTCATTTTTAAGGTTATGCTTCCAAATGTAGCTAGATAGGTAGAAAATGGCCATATTTTGGCTATAAAATGTGAGAATTTAAAAGTTCAAAGGACATAAAATTTGAGTACAATCATGATTGTGAGGTCGCAGAATGAAGACTCGCAATGTGGCAAGCGTCAATAATTAATTAGAGATGTGTGTTTCTTGATTAAAAACTGATGAAAGATGAAAACTGGCAGTCAAGGAAAGTCAAGATGGCAACATATCAGTTGAGATCTCGATGTTTAACTAATTGAGTATTTAGCTAATGTCGCTAGCATGCGCTGTTTCCACCAATGCGAATGGTCTAGTCGTCTCTTGGTTTTTGTGTTCAGTTTGTTGATATGCATGATGAGTTCATCAAGAACTGTTTCATGTAACAAAGAGGGTACAGAAAGCGCTTAAGAAGGACTCCATGTATCTTTGTGTTGTCATATTATTTGTTATTTAGTTTTTTTTTGTTCTTTTGACTTCAAGACGGCGCCGCAAGAGTGGCTGCCTTTCCAGCAGCTCCTGTATTTTGTTTTTCTACTTTCATTCCTTTCATCACTTTGCTGCTGTGAAATGTAAATTTCTCCACTGCGAGACTAATACATAAAGGCAAATCCAATCCAAATACAATCTAATCCAAAAATAACTCAAATTCATGTGTGAAACCTCAAATTGCTTTTTGGAGGAGACCGGCATTGCCCTCACCCCAGTCAAAGAATGTCACTGTATCATGCGTCGATCACAGTTTGTCACTGGCTTTGTGAATGTGGGTGTGAAAGTTTACCCGTCTCTATCATTATACATGCCCTCGATCTTGCTGATGTCCAGACCAGTGTGAATCCCATCTATTACCCAACGTCGGCTGCGATGCCCTCTACCTTTTAGTGGCCTTGATGAGATGAGTGGTATTGAAAATGAATGGATGAAGCTACCTGCTTTGCTAGTGTTTACAAGGACTTTAAAAGAATGATTTAATCGACCTCACATGCTGCGTCAAGCCAAAGCCATTATGGACATGAGATTTTTTTAAGTCCACTTCAATTAAATGTAAGGCTTACATTAACAATGTGACATTCAGGTAAATTATGCCAGTCCATCATCATCAGTCCATCTTAATTCAAGTTGACCGAATCTGCCATTATACTGTCAGGATTACTTCAAGTGTACTTCCATCTTTGTTATATTAGAGTTCATCGCTGATATCTGTGTTGGATTCTGACCAAACTGAATAATGCTTTAAGATTCTAAAATGCAGGCTTAGTCAAAGTGCTCTTTCAAAAATATTCATTATAGAAAATCACACAAAGTATGAATTTAAATTGCAGGTCACAAGGTGCCGGGAAAGACAATACACGAATCCAAAACAACCTGCAAAGGCAATGTTTAACATTAAGATTACTCCAAAGAAATCTCTAAAACTCCAATCACAACAAAACAAAGAGCAATAACAAAAATACTTACAAACACGGAATTCAAAAAATACACTTGAAGCACATCAGCAAGCAAGGTCAAGATTTCAACAAGACGGAGAATAAATCAGAGGCTTTAAATACAAGGCTAGGCTTGATGAGCAAACATAGCACAGGTGCACCTGCAGGAGGGAAACACCCTCCATGTCAGCTAGACCTGAAATGCAATCAAGGCAGAGAAAGGCAATTTGATGCACGTCAGCTTGTCAGACTGCTGTTATTTGAACTACGCTTCCTTCAATGATAAATTACATTTTGTAACTCCCATTTTCAAACCTTCAGACCGTCCTCTTCTGCGCCGTTGATAACTTATGAATATGGATGGTTACTGTGTCACGTGATTGCTTGGTGACCAGTCCGTGGTGTAGCTTAGCGCACGCCTGACATCAGATGGAATGGGGTTTTGCTAACCTGCAATTTGAATTAAAATTAAGGCATATAGAAAATGATTGGATGGACTTTACAAGTACCGTCGCCATAACACACACCGCTGGTGTATCACTCCTGCATGCACACTTTTAAGGCAATTCGAAAGGTGACATAATTATTGCCCTGCTTTCACATTCTGATTGGATCATACCATCCTCATCCATGAGGCAGTAAAAAAAGTATGTGCTATTCTTTTTTGCAGTGCCAATACGTAGATTTGTGTTTCCAGGTTCATCAGGAGAGGTGGGCTAAGGATGAGCAACAGCCCAGACAGACTTGTAAACACAGACCAGCAGCTTTGTCTCAACAGATTAAGCAGTCATCATCACGCTGGTCTTTTACCTCTGTTATCGAGTGAGGCACTGGACATACCTTGTAAAACAGCAGCTTGCGAAGACTTAAACTGATGGTTGATCACTTGGTTGAAAACCTTTATTCGTCCCACAATGAGGAAATTTGCAGTAGTCCACAGTAGCGATTTGAAAGGGAATGGGGTGGGGGAGGGGGGGTTGAAAGGAAAAAAAATATATTTTATAAAAAGAATGCTCTTAAAAACACACTTTTCAGCATCATCTTTGGAATTGAAAGTATTTACGTTGTGTCCTTTATTGACAGGGTGGGTCATATACAAAAAGTAATGTCGTGAATTTAATTTTGTGAATGAATTTTGTGAACCAGATTATCCCAATGTACCCAATTATGATCATAAATGCATAGTCTGGATGTCTTCCTTGTCTAGCACATATGACCAAGGATTTTAAAAAAGCTTTATTTAGCATATACTACACATTGTACGACCTTTTAACCCTCTTAGCATAAGCAAGGCTGTGATCTGGGAGATTATTGAGCTGTTCTAGGGGTGGTCACGCCGGTTAGCACTACCAAGTCCAATTAATACAGTTTAATCTAGGGAAGGGTACTACAATGCTGAAGGGGGCAATTTTTCATCAGTGATCCATATCGGACCGAGTACTTCCTAACCACATGACAAAAACACTATTTTCAATATTGACAAAACATGAATGTCTATATGTGCAAAGCACGTCAGAATCAGAATCAGAAAACCTTTATTCGTCCCACAATGGAGAAATGTGCAGTCCACAGCAGCAATTTGCATGCTGCTCATGTTTGGTTTTTTTTTAATGATACATTTCAAAAAATATGTAAAAAAGACAACAAGTTCAGGGTGTACTCGTCTTACTGCCAGAACAGATAAACTGAGATCGATTATTCTTTTTTTTTTTTTTTTTTTGCTAGTGGAAAAAAACGGTTTGCAGAAAAATTCCCATTCACACAAATACAAATGCACACACAAAAACAGCTATGAACGTCATGTATGTTTTTTGCCCCTTACAAATAGAAAGAAGAATTATTGAACAAATACAGCAAAAATGGTAGAGCGCTACATGTGGAGTCCACTGTAGCAATGTAAATACAGTTTTTATCATTTAATCAAGTCCAGACGGATTTAATTTAGGATTGAACTTTTTCTTTCTGATGAAAGAAGAGAGTCTAAGGTTTCCTACGCTGAATTGAATGTTTGTGTAGTCCTAAAACTGAATATTCTGTGGGTCATGCGATTTGAGTGAAAATGACAAAAATCCCGGACTGGAGTGGTCACATTTTTGCACATCGTCTGGAAGTGAATGAGTTAATCTGATGTTATGAAATACAAGTAAAAAGAAAACAAACACTGTATATATCGAACTACATTTAAAAAACAACCTACCAGCATCAATAAATCATATGTAGTCAGTCCCTGTTCATCAAACCTCTCAGGCCTGAATAAAAGAAACATGAAACATGAAACAGCAAGATAAAAGTACTTCGTATTCATCCAGAGTAGACAGCCAAGAAACCCCCCAAAAGAACCTCAATTCCAAATCTTGCAGCTGGATGAGAAGTAAACCCCATTATTGCCCAAAAGCAGGTTGTGTGTCCAAAGTCATTTCTGTGGGGGTGATTTTAAGGGATAATGTCACAAGCGTAATGGATTTCACTGGGGCAAATCATCTGCTAATAATCCACACCGTACAAACAATCAGAGCTCATCCGAAAGTACCAAAGTTCTGCTTAGTCTTATTTAACACCTGAGGGAACAGACTGCCTGTGACATAGCAAAGCATGATATTATCAATATTCCTTCATAGATTACCATTGACTGTGGGGAAAAAGTTTGGGACCAAAATGACATTTTAACAATGCTGAAAACATCAGATAAAAGACCCGGTGGAATTAATGTGAAAATATGTGAATTTATGTGAAAATATGTGAGTTGAAAATATGTGAGTTGTTTTGTAGTTGTTAGCGGACTAACAATGTGGTAGATGTTGTTCTCAGGGAAATGTAAAAATGTTTCCAGGGTATGGCGATACGGTCTTAAAAGTTAGAGGACAACCCACGTCTCTGGACAAATTGTGTCCATAATTTGTAAAATCGCTTCAAATGACTTCTACTGAGCATATTTTACAAAGATTCCACCGCATATAGCTATATTTTACGTTTTAAGACTCGCACTGAATATTCCGGAAGTCTTGTTTTTGAGTTGGTGACGAGTCCTCACGTGACATCACTGAAGGAACGCCCCTGACTGAAAAAAAGGACACATTGCAGCAGTACTTCCATCACGTCAATGCATTTTGCTTTACTTTGTTTGGTCTGAAAACTTCGTGTAGCACCAAAAAGAGGCAGAAGATGATGACAAAGCTCCGTGTAAGGAATTAATCAGACCATGAAAACGGGCTGATTAATTCCTTACACGGAGCTTTGTCACCATCTTCTGCCTCTTTTTGGTGCTACATTTCCCGCCCCCAGATACCTCAAAATGGCACGGAATAAATTCTTTAATCGATTGCAAACATGTATGCTTTCCTCTTCAGAACTATTTGAATCATATTCATAACTGGATGAGTAACAGGTAAGCATATTCTCCGAATCTGAAGCCATTGTTTTGATTCTCCAGCAAGGCAAGACGTCTTGAACAAGGAGGCAGGACCTTCTGAAACTGGCCACTTCCAATTTCATTTTTTTTGCAGTTTCAGCACACTTTAAGTCATTTTTATTGGTGTTTTGCATTTGACTAAAAATATCATGATGTGTGTTTTGGTTATTTTAGATGCTATAAAACGTTTTTCTGATGTCATTTAGGAAACAAAAAAGTGATGTCACTTGTCCTTTAAATTAATATATATTTTAATGACTGTTTTTCAGAAACATGGTTGGCTGCTGGAGCCTGAAAGAGTGAGACGCTGACGGCGAGCAGCCCCAATGGCATGGAACAACCCACCACTAAAGCCAAAATGGCCGCCATTTAAACACAGGACTAAGCTACCAGTTGTCTCTTGCTCTTTCGCTGGCCTACGAGGACAGACGACAGTTGCACAAACTATCCTTGTCTTACTCGTTGCTGGCCTAAGTATGGCTGCTCCGCCACAACTAGCGCGCCCGCCTCTCCTGTCCGGACAGCCTTTTATTATTTTTTGGGGCATCCCAGATTCCTCCTGCACCACGAGACCAGATCCAGGTTCTTTTGGGATGGAACGCGAGGGCCGTGTGGTGGTCTTCTACGAGGACACGCTGGGAAGTTACCCGTATTTTATTGATAAAGACACAAGGGTGAATGGGGGTCTACCGCAGCACACGCGACTGGACAGCCATCTTCAGAAAACTCAGATGGACTTAGATGCAGCTTTGCCGACGCCAAGGTACCTCGGGCTGGGGGTGCTGCAGTGGGCTGAGTGGCTACCGCAGTGGTTGAGGAATCGAGAAAAGAAGGCCGTTTATCAAGAAGCATCGAGGAACTTGCTGAAAACCTTCTTCCCTAATTGGACACCGGAGGAGGTGGAGAAGTGGTCAAGGGTAAGAAGTAAGAAAGTGTGGCAGTGAGAAGAGAGAATTATGGTAACAAGTCGAGTTTAAATCTTTAGATTTTGTATTCTTCATTTTGAGTTTTGTTTTTTTAATTGACTTTATTTCAATCACTTTTCAGAGTGAGTTTGTTTGTTTTCGTAGGTTTTAGTTATGGTTGAAATGATTAGTTTTATCAGTTAAGTGTTTTTTACGTTTTATGTGTGCGAGATTAACTCATTCGCTGTCATTTGAGAATTTATTCGGGAATTGAAAAGTGTGACGGAGAGCGATTTCTGAATTTGAAGTGTCGGTTGTCCTTTAAATACGTCCAAAAACAACCAATACCATACCGACGTTTTTCAGCAGTGTTATTCGGATGAAACATAAAAGAAGCTAAGTGAAAGATTGTTGCAGACCTCCCTCTGATTCGAGATACAACTCTGATGGTCCATCGCACAATCGAAACATGGACTGCTGACAGACAAGTCATTATTTCTGTCCTCCTTTGGAACAATATGTTCCAGTGTGCTCAAGGCAAGAAAAAAAAGTTATTTTAATGTAATGCGTTTTTCCCATTTCAGTTGGAGAAATATTACATTTACAAAAACAAAGGATGCCACAATTGAACAAACTGATGACCGTAATATATGTGGTGAACATTATTCCCTCTATGTATCAGTGCTTTTTTTATAATGCATCCTAAGAGTTTTTTGGCCATTTTGGTTGTGTAGAGCCGGCTGTTTAAAGGACAACCGACATCATTTTTTTTTGTTTCCTAACTCACATCAGAAAAACGTTTTATAGCATCTAAACTACCCAAAACACGCAGGCTGATTTTTTAGTCAAATGAAAAACACCAATAAAAATGACTTAAAGTCTCCCAAAACTACTTCTAAATGATCTGAGAAAGTTTCATTTTCAGAAGGTCCCGCCCCCTTGTTCGTGACGTCACGCCAAGACGTCTTGCCTTGCTCGAGAATCAAAACAATGGTTTCAGATTCGGAGAAGATGCTTTCTTGTTACTCATCCAGTTAGGAATATGATTCAAATAGTTCTGAAGAGGAAAGCATAAATGTTTGCAATCGATTAAAGAAGCCCTTCCGTATCAATTCGAGCCGTTAGGACTCCAATGTAGCGTCCCAGAAAATTCACAAGATGGCGCACAAGCTCCGCTGGAAATTGATTGATTTGTCTGCTGGGAATGTGTGTCAGCGAATATCAAATAGTTGTCTTGGTGCAACACACAACGATTTACCATTGCGTTATTTATGTGTTTTCCTTCTAATTTCGCCATCAACACGAAGTTTTCAGACCAAACAAAGTACCCCAAATGCATTATGTGTCGCTTTCTCGTTCCTGTCGTGACGTCACGTCAGGAATCGTCACCAAGTCAAAAACAAGACTTCCTGAATATTCAGCGTGAGTCTTATTAAATATAGCTATATGCGGTGGAATTTTTGTAAAATACGCTCAGTAGAAGTCATTTGAAGTGATTTTACAAATTATGGACACAACTTGTCAGGAGGCGACGGTTGTCCTATGAACCGCGACTAAAAATCGAATCAAGACTTTTATTTTACTGTCTAACGTGACACATAAATACAAATGTTGACAATTTAAAACCTTTCTTCCCTATGAAAATGACAATAGAAAAAGGATTAAAAAGAAAAAGCAAAGCTGACTTATTTCCATGCCGTTGTGCCAGGTGGACTTTGAGGCAGCAGCCCAGTCCGTCATGATGGAAACCCTGAGGGAGATAAGACGGCTGCGACCCAAAGCGCTATGGGGCGTTTCCCCTTACCCGAGCTGCTACAACGGCGATTCTGCGCTAACCGATTTAGCCAATTACACCGGCAAGTGCCCCCCTGTCGAAAAGGCCCTCAACGACGAGCTGCTGTGGCTGTGGAAGCGGTGCTCCGCCTTATACCCTCTTCTCACCCTTGAAAAGCTACAGGTGGGTGAAGCGTTTGGGGTCAAAAGGGTTGTTTGGAAGCATGATCTGTTTTCATTTTCCATCTTGCAAGCTTACGCGTTGATACAGATAGTGTTGATATTCACCACACAGGCAAGGAGTTGTGTCAACTTTGTCTTCATCAATGGGCTACATCATGGTTGCCCTCAGGGGTGGTGACAGTGAGGTGCACTGCGTTAAATTACGAACTAGGCATGTGAACATAGAGCGTGAAGCCATACAACATGACTGCTATTTGTTCATCCATTTCTTATTCTACCATCTTGGTCATTGGCAAATATCTTTGATTCATTACTGTCTGTTGATAGAAGGTCGCACAGACCGGATTTAGGCACTGCTGATGATTTTGTGATTTTAGGTTTTCTGCAGGTTTGCATGTCAAAAACAATGTATCCATCTGCCCGCTTTTCATACAGGGCGGAACATCCGGAGGGAAGCTTTATTTGTCCAGTCAAATTCAGGAGGCGCTGCGAGTTTCCTCTTTGGCCGGAGTGTCATTTGACCTTCCCGTGTTTCCGCTGGTCAACAGCGTGTACGCCTCAACCAACACTTTCCTTTCTCAGGTGGGCGATAGGTGTGATTTTGGATGAAAGGAAAGGCGAATTTGAAAATAAATAAATAAATACATGCAAAAAGAAACATAAATAATTAACTCATTCACTGCCATTCTCGTATTTATTTGGGAATTAAAAAATATGATGCAGTGCAGCATCCACAAATTTGTTTGGGTTTTGTTTTTTCTTTGGGGGTGGTGCCGGCCAGACATCTGGAAGTGTTTTTTTCCCTTCCGCCAGGGGGCAGCATTTGCCTTTTTTTCCATGTCATTGCTTTGTTCCAGCTTCAGTTGTTGTTAAAGCGCTATATAAATCAATATAATAATAACAACAACAACAACAACAACAATAATAATAATAATAATATGTATGCATACATGCATGCATACATACACACATACATACATACATACATACATATATACGCACACACGCACACACACACACACACACACATACGCACACACGCACACACACATACATACATACATACATACATACATACATACATACATACATACATACATACATACATACATACATACATACATACATACACACATACATAAATGTGCCCTTTGGGGCGGGGTGTAAGTGGGGGGAAAAGCTGCAATTGACTCCCCAAAATATTTTGCATTGCCAGGAGATGTCACAAGCTGGCACTACACCATGACCGTAAATTTCTATGAGCCAGTGCTTTGGCCTGTCTGAAAGAAGCGACTCCCCTCAATCCAACATATATCAGTCCCTTGTTGACAAAATACCAGACGATGGCACCAAAGCACTCCTTTTGTATTCGATAAGGTTTTACAGCCACCTTGTGGCATCTAAGTGCATTTTAGAAAGACCGTAAAAAGTCTCAGCGGAAAGCATGTGGCTCGGCGATATAAGTGTCTTCCGCATCTTGATGTCCTCCTCCAGACAGACTTGGTCAGCAGCATTGGTGAAAGCGCTGCCATGGGAACAGCCGGGGTGGTCATTTGGCAGAGAAGTGAGATCAGGACAGAGGTAATGGAAATGCCAGGATGACATTTCGTAGACCTAATCATCATGCAGTTGTTAATGTCTGTTTCTGGATTAAAATGAATATACCTGCAATAAAATGACACAAAATGTTTTTTTTGTCTATCCGTCTGTAGAGAGAATGTCAGGATCTGGCAGAGTTTGTCCGCAAAGTCTTGGGACCTTACTCCATGAATGTAACCACGGCAACCGGGCTCTGCTCAGCCTCCCTCTGCGAGGGAAAAGGCAGATGTGTCCGTCAAAATCCAGACAGCTCCGCCTACCTCCACCTTCCGCCACCCGCTGACGCGATGGAGAAGGTGACAGAAACGGTGATTGATGATTTGTTAGTGTTTGCGTGTGTTGCGCATATTAAGCATTTCATGTATCGCGATGATGGTGTCCTTTTTGATGCCTCATTTCACTGTCAAGCCATGAAAAATGCCTTTGTTTTGGTCTATCCAAAGAAACTAATGCGATATCTCAAAGAATTTCAAACACATTTGAAGTAAGAACAAAGAAAGAAATTTGTTGTGTAGTGCGATGGATAAGCGGGAGGTTTATCTGCCTCACAGTTTGAGATTGGAAACACAGCAACTGCCTTCCTGTGTGGACTTTGCACCTTTTTCCACATACATTTACTCAAACTCCCTGTTCCAAAAACATGCATGTTAGGTCCATTGGAGTCTAAATCACATGTGACAAAGTCAAGGCCTGGGGGCCAAATCTGGCCCGCCACATCATATTATTCGGCCCACAAAAGCAAATCAAGCATGTCAAGTGCCATGATGCTTGCTAATGTCTGAACCAAAATTGCAAATTGTCCCATGTAAACCACAAAAACAGTCATTATTCTTGACTTCAGATTTGAAAACTAGTTCTTTATTATCTCATTCACTGCCATTCACAAATTTATTCGGGAATTGAGAATATGACGTACAATGCCATTTCCAAATGTGAGGGGTTTTTTTTTCATGCTTGGGTGCCGATAAAGCGCTGGCCATGGCCTCTGGAAATGTTTTTTTCTTTTCCACAAGGGGGCTGCATTTCCCTTTTTTCCATGTTAGCGCTTTGTTCCAGCTTCAGCTGTGGTTAAAGCGCTGTATAAACCAATATGTATGTAATGCATTGTATTTTTCAGCCGCTCTCATTTCACGCTCATATAACTCCAGACCCATATGATTTAGGAGTTAACTCTTTTTTTCCGATCGAAGAAGAGAGTCTAAGGTTTCTAACACTGTATTGAATGTTTATGTAGTCCTAAAACTCAATATTCTGTGGGTCCTGGAATTCAAGTGACAATGACAAAAACCCTGGCACTCGATTGGACACAATTTGGCATGTGTCTGGCAGTGAATTAGTTAATTTGTTGTGCACTCATATGTGAAGGGGATTAAACGTTCGAATGGCTTCCCAAATTCATAACAGCCCCCTTGAGGAAAACGGAACTATAATTTGGCCCGCGGCAAAATATGAGTTTGACACCCTTGATCTAAATTGTCGATACTGTATAATCAAGGGTCGGGAACCTTTTTGACTAAGAGAGCCATAAAAGTAAAATATTTAGAAATGTTTTTCAGTGAGAGCCACACGCACGCGGACGTGCGCACACGGACGTGCGCGCACACACAAACGCGTGCATGCGTGCGCTTACACACACGCACGCGCGGCCACTTTTCAACAAAATGTCAGAATGCATTATTTAAAATAACTTTGTGATAGTACTCACCGTTCACATGAATGGTTTTCCGTTCCTCGTGATTGGTAAAAATCCAGGCAAACGATCGGAATGAAATTCAACTTGCCGGTCCAGAGGCGAAGTTACTGCTAGCTTGCCTGCACACGACTCATAAGCTTCCACACTTGCTATCTGCAATATCTTCTCGCAAAAGTATATTTATGCTAACGTTAACATGGGGCTTGTTGACATTCGACTGTTTCATCGATGGTATTGTTTCATTGCAAATTAGAATCCGAACCTTTTCTCTCCTCAAAGGTGAACCTCCAGTGCATTCAATCTTGTGTACTCGTTGGGCTCATTTAAAGGGGCGTTTACCTGTTTCAACATGGCGGCCAGTATCATCCAATCAAAATAGCGCTTTCGGCCAACTGCAGCCACAACAGGAAATGAACGGCGAAAAAAACGAGAATATGTAGTATTTAGTTTTATCGGCGAGCCATATGCAATCATCAAAAGAGCCATATATGGCTCACGAGCCATAGGTTCCCGACCCCTGCTGTATATCATATGAATGTTTGTCTATAGGTAGACAATCATTTTTGCCAGCAACCGCTCATTCAAAATCATCAGAAAGCGCCTCCAGCTCACCTGTCACAAAAATAAGGTTAAGCAGCATCGGAAAAAGGATGTCAAATATTTTCGTTTCATTAAAATCCCAGGTAAAGGTAAGAAATTCAAGTACCGCCGTTAACCATTTAATCCGGCAGGCAGACGCAGCCAAAGCCACAGACAAGCCCGATCCGGACGCAAAGGCAGCTGACCCGGACCCCGCTGAGTTGTGGAAGAAAGACTTTCAATGTCAGTGGTACAAGACTTCGGATCGGGACGTCTTAGATCAGCAATCCCCCAAAGACGGAATCTCTGTGGATGGGACGCTCGAGCAAATTTCCGGAGAGCTATCGGGGACTTCGGTGACCTTGACAACAGATTCCATAACAAAGGTTGCCTCGACGATGGAGCCGAGTGGAAGCACGTCAGCCCCGTTGGCTTCGCGCCGTTGCACCGTTTTGTTGTGGCTGGTGACTGTTCGTCTGTGTGTAAACTAACGCAACCTTTAGCTACAGAACCAAACTGAAGTGCCTTTAAGCAAGACTGCAGACATATCGCGTGCGTTTGCGTACAACTTGTGCCAATGTGCAGTAGTACTGCCAACAAAACAGATACCAATTTCAAGCAACCACTTTTGCAGCAAAAACTCCTTCCAGGCCGTTATGTAGTAGACGTGCGCATTCCACCATGACGTCTCTGATCCACTGCTGAAAAGGACACTTTGATCCTCTCCTCTTTTATCTAGAACTGCTTCATGTCACAAAGAGGGTACAGAAAGTGCTGAAGAATGAATGTCTCTGTGTCGTCATATTGTTTGTTATTTAGTTTTTTTGTGTGTTTTTCTTACTTTATGTTACTTCCGGGTTGAGTGAACGCTGGCGCGTGTGGCTGCTGCTGCTCACCCACAGAAAAAAATATCCTGTGACTGCTGATAAGATGACCATTTCAATCAGGTGTGTTGCACCACGGAGAGATGGAAAACATGCAGGAGAGTGGCCCTCGTGGACCCACGTTTGAGACCCTTGTTCTTATAGTTTCATTGTATTGTATTCCATTTAGTGTTGCTCCATTTAGTGGATGCCTAGCGCAACTGCAGTCAGTATTGTTGCTTTTATCCTATGTGCCTTATAATGCAGTGCGCCCTACATATGAAAACAACTTTAAAATAGAACATTTATTGAAGGTAAGCCTTATAATTCAAAGTGCCTTATAGTACAGAAAATATGGTAAGTCAATTTCTGGAGCCATATAATAATAATAATAATAATAATAATAATAATAAGAAGAAGAAGAATACATTTCATTCATTAGCGCCTTTCCAAACCCTCAAGGTCACTTTACAGTCACCCCCCCAAAAAAGACATCAATTCAAACATTCAACCTTCTTTTTCTTTTTCTGTAATATCCACCGCAAAGATAAATATTACACAACAATCTTGGTGCCCCCGAGTGAATTTATTGAATGATATGACAACATAGCAGTCGATGATGCCCCATGACAAGAAAACAACATGAAGCAGGCAAACGAGCAACCGATTGGAAACAGCAGCCATTCACCTTTGTTCTCTTTTTTTATTAGCAGCACAGTCCAAAGAACTCATTATGGGAAACTATTTATTTGAGTGATTTATAGGGTAGACACACCAGTTATTTTGTTATCATCATCAATTCTAAAGATGATTGAACATCATAGAAATGTCCGTCACTGACTTTTTTATGGCATTAAGTCCAAATTTGGAGCTACGATATTGACCTTGGCTGACAAAATATGAACAAGAATTGTCCATGCAGGCACCTGTGATTTGAAGGTTAGTAATTTAAAAAAAATGTGACAGCGAAACATAAATCACTATCTTTAATTTGTCCTTTAGGTAGCAATCAAGAAACACTGAACGCTTAAAAACGGCGCTTTGGCATCTCAGTTGTCACAAGGAAAGTCACTGTACTTACAGATTTGCAATGTAAATAAATAAAAATAAATATAAGACGCTCTCCGTGATGCTCACCTTCCCCCGCTTGGCCTGCAGTGAAGGATGTGTGTGCCTTTATTGCATTTTTATTAAAACTAGCGCCCAGCTCATCTCCCTCTAAAAATAATACAAATAAAAGATACTGTTCTTGGAGCAAAATAGAG
This sequence comes from Hippocampus bargibanti, assembly GCF_051943395.1. Lineage (NCBI taxonomy): Eukaryota > Metazoa > Chordata > Actinopteri > Syngnathiformes > Syngnathidae > Hippocampus > Hippocampus bargibanti. The sequence goes on from NC_142734.1 coordinate 32,497,405, forward strand.
AAACAGCGCCCCCGCGTGGTAAAGAGAGGTTAGTGCAACCTGAACAAAGCTTTCTGGACGGATACGTTTGACCCTCGTAGTGGATGGAGGTCAACATCCTCCATCCACTGGTGGAGCAACGACCTCGCAACGGAGCGCAAGTACGATACACAAATAAGATTATTGTTCCATAACGAGCAAGGGCCAAATAATCCGGCATACCTGGTACTGCAAAAAAAGATGATCCCGATGGGAAAGAGTGCAGAAAAGGTAGGATTATTTGCAGAGGACCTCGTGGAGGTGTGCTTGTCGTTGGGAGTCTTTGAGAAGCGTAAACGTTGGCTGGAGCTACTTGCAGATGGCCTCCAACGCGTCCAGAGTCCGCTTGATGTCTCGGATCTGTGCCGCCAGGATGTTGATGGGCTGCATGGAGCGGTCCAACTCCTCGCAACGCGCCATTAGCGTGTACATGCCCTGCAAAAGAATCGGTTGTGTTATTTTTCCTTTCGTTCAATTGATGTATTTCCATGTTAGCGTGTATGCTGTTTCATTTATATAAGAGTTGAATAAAAAATAAATCACAATTAGAGCCTTGGCTAAGCTATCTGTGGAGTACACATAACCCGGCGCCCTTGTGTTCAAAATTGAGAAAAAGATGTAAATAGATATCTGAATTTGCTTTATGTGAGTTATGATATAAGATATAGTCGAAGATATAAGATAAAAAAAATAACGTGAATAGGTTTGAACTCGAAAGGGTTAAAGATGCAGTGAATTTTTAAGACATTTCCTTTTACATTTGAAGCAAGAGCATCACACGGAGAAGTGCTTCATGAGGCTCCATTTTCCCATCACTGGTGCCCGGTGACACAATATTAGCCTAGCTTTAGCATCTTCCGTTATGTTTTTTTTTAATCTGCACCATTAGTTAAAAAAAAGATTTCTTAGTGTGCCAGGCCTGAGGTATGTGCCATATTGCACGCCTGGCAACTCCTCATGTGCCTTTGGCGATACCAACGCTTATTAGAAACGTAGCATGTCAGAACGTGGCTGCTCACCTTAATACTCATATCCACAGATTCTCCCAGGCTGTCCACGGAGTCTCGGTATGTCTGAATGTAGCCCACACTCAAAGCCGTCATCTAGTCAAAGGTGCAGAGAGAGAAGGATCATTCAATGGGAGCCAATGAAGGAAATGGTCCAAGACTCACATTCTGGATGGTTCCGTTGAGGCTGCGCATCATCATCTCCACGCTCTGCGCCACTTCCTGAGTGTGTCTCTGCAGGTCGATAAGGACGGTTGGATCGATGGGCGGGATATCCGCCGGTCGTCGTGACAACCCTCGGCTACGGTAGATGGGACCCGAGCAATCCGCTGGAAAGAATTTCACAATAAAGGCATCAGAAGGAGATTACATAAGGATGGAATTGTGATTTTTTTTTGTTTACGCTTTTCCTGTCAGATAACTGAAGAGAGCATTTTTATTTTCCAACAATTGAAATGAATTTAGTCAAACTGCAGTGAAATTCAACACACACACACACGCGCGCACGCATTCCTGTTTCAATGGTTTTATGAGGTCTGGATAACTCCAGATAAGTGAGGACCACCGTTGCTGATAAGTTTAGAGAAGAACTAGTGTCACATTTGAAGACTAAATGTCACCCAATTTCCCACTTCAACTTTTTTAAAAACAAAGCAATAAAAAGTGGACTTGAAACTGATATAACAGCAAAAGAGGTTTCTGAATGGCTACATTCAAAGTCCTCACCCCTGTGGTGAATTTGGTTAAAATATTGTTTTACTTTTTGTGGTATGAACTTTTTCCTCTCATTAAACACACACACACACACACACGCGCACACGCACACACACACACACACACACACACACACAATGAGTAAAAAGTGTGTGTATCCAAGTGAAATGAAAATACACACCAAAAAAACTTTTTGGGTGATTTTGTGAGGACCTCTCTGAAACTTTAACAGATGCATATATAGACCCCCTAGAAGGCTTTAGAACGAAAAACTTGTAAGGACCGGCCAAAAGGTCCTCACTTGTCAAAAATGTCCTCAATCAGTATGGTATAAAATGTTAGTGGTCCTCGCAAGACTAGTCACACACACACACACGCACGCACGCACGCACGCACGCACGCACGCACGCACGCGCACGCGCGCGCGCACACACACACACACACACACACACACACACACACACACACACACACACACACACACACACACACACACACACACACACACACACACACACACACACACACACACACACACACACACACACACACACACACACACAAACTCACAGTCACTGCAGTCCAGGCTGGGCTTTGAGCTCATCTTAATCTTCTGTTCCAAGTTCTTGGTGATGAAGTTAGTAAGGTCTCCCTCGTGGCTGACAGTCCCCTCCAGCTCAAGGGCCGAGGAGATGGTTGCCCGTCGACCCTCGGTTTGACACCCTCTGCCTGCCCCCCGGACCCCTGCTCCTACTATGGAGATGAGAGTTAAAACACATAGAAAAATGAAAGCCCTGAGTTGTCGCTTAAAAATCCTAGTTCTACCTCCACACGCTTGGCTGATCTCATCCAGGCTCTTGCTGTCCTGCATTCCTCGGACGTTACGCACCCACACCTGGGCCATGATGTGAGGGGGGCAAGGTGTGTCATCGCAAGGAAGAAGAGGCGGTGGCGGTGGTTGTGGTGGCGGGGAGGAGGACGAGGAGGTGCCGGGGCCAGGTGCTGAGGAGGAGTAGTGACGTAAAGACTGGAATGTTGGCGCGAGGGGTGAGTCAGAAAAGGAAACAGAAAGGAGTTCAATTACCAAGTCAATTACATAAGTCGACGTGTAATAAGTAAATGCAGACAACCCCACCTCAATTTCCTTTCTCTCTCCCACAGACTCATTGTGGCACTTCTTGCCGTTCTTCTCACCCTCTTCACTGTCCATCTCTGCTGTGACAGGTTGTCCTCTCCAAGACGAATACTCGGACGACGCTTTCCCTGTCCAGTCCTGCTGCAGAGGCTGCGCAGCGCCCAAGCCAACTGGACCAACTACATAATCTGTGTGTGCAGTGTATATGTCCTCGGAGAGGGAGAGGTCCATATCGTGAGGTGTGTGGGGGGTAAAATGACCTGTTCTGACATTGTCACCGATTTGGGCGTGCAAATAACGTTGATCATGTACTCCGTGGCTCTCTGTGTGTATCTGAGAGCCGTCTTCGGACTCCACGTCAGGGAAGTCCTCTTTGAGTCCCACACAATTCAACGAGCCCGCAGTAAGAGGACTGGTTTCCGAAGAGGGAGGTGTCGCTACCCCGTTTGCCATTTCCGGAACCTCTGTGTTAATCACAGGGGAGCGACTCATCCCTCAACCCGCTGGACACAAAACGACATGATACAAAGCAGTCACAAATTGCACACTGAACAAGCACATTTGTTTGTAAATTGATTAAAAAAAACAGTCATTATTTTAACATAAATAGTAGTACGTATTGGTTGGGAAACATTGGGCCATGGTGTGATACTTACATACGATTCAACGTACGTCGCTGCTGTGGAACGGAACTCTGTTGTCAAATGACACCTCCCTGCAGCCAAAATTACAGTTTCATCGTTCCATCACAATGCATGGGAAATCATATCGACATAATTTAACCTGACATCAAAAGTGTCAATGTACTCTCTTAAGGATTTATATTTGTTGTATATAATTTTTATATCTGCTTTATATCTGTTGATTTCAACAAGAGCCTGTCTCGCCAATGTTCAACTTTTTTGCAGAACTATTAGCATCAGATCACATGACATCATCTCATATTGTCAGCTGTGGCGCGATTGCGAAAGAAATGTCAAAGAATAAACCACCCAAAACAAACATATGACGACAGTATGAGAACAGTTGGAATGCTTACATTAAACTGTATAACTAAAAGCAGCCATTTAACCGCCCTGCTAGCTGCCTATCAATGCAGTCTATCGTTCAAAGCAAAACAAATTAGCATTTTAGCATCGAGCGTCTATCAATAGCTGTTAAGGCCTCTACAAGACAACGACGACCACATGCGGTTGCATAAAAACTGCGCTCAATCTTCTTTACGACACTAGTCTGAGTTGTCTACATACCAATTTTAATTTGAAGGTGTAACAATCACACTGGTAGTTTGTGCAGCCATTAAATATAGAACAATATCACAGTCCGTTTGTAAAATGCTTCCCCGAAGAGAGCAACGACTCGATTTCCGCCTATGAAACAAGCCAAGAATTCTTAGTTCCTCTTTAATATAATAATAATAATAATAATAATAATAATAATAATAATAATAATAATAATAATAATCGGTACGGAAAATGAGATAATAATAATAATAATAATAGTGCGGCCTCCGCAGCAGGACTGCACAGGGAAATCTGTCTGACATTATTATTATTATTATTATTATTATTATTATTATTATTATTATTATTATTATTATTATTATTATTATTATTATTCAATCCTCAAAGAAAATGAACTTTGGCACGAGCCCGTCTGTCACGGCATTTTAAGAAACATCAAAGCCATATGAATCAATTATTTCGACTTCAATAATGTACAATCATCAATGTCATAGTAGAATACTCATATTTACTAAAAGCACTTTTCATAAAATATCTGTAACCTTGTTTGGAAAAGCAAAACACAGGATGTCACAGGATTTAGTTTTGAAATTGAATTGGTGGATAGATTGATGGATGGATCGAAAAGTATAGTTTTGAGATGTGTTTTGGACATGTAACACACCTTGACCACTGGGTGGGAGTATTAACCAAGTTCTGGCCAACTTCTGGGTTGGTCTCATACCTTTGTGACAGTCCTTTAACCCTCCTGGATATATGTGCCTTTGGCAAACCCGAGGGTCGAATAGTAATGGGTCACTGCATGTTTCGTTATTTTTACAGCATTAAATAAACAATGTAGAGGACACATACAAAATATTTTTGCCTTGCATTCCAAACGTTTTGCTCCATCTGTTTCACAATTGAAGAATCCCAAGTTTTCATTTCCACTCGGCTCCGTATGGAGTTTGGATGTTCTCCCCCGCGCCTGCGTAGGTATTCTCTGGGTACTCCCATTTCTTCCCACATTCCCAAAACATGTATGATAGGTTGATTGAACGATCTATATTGTTCCTCGGCGAGCGTGAATGGTTGCTTGTCTATGTGTGCCCTGCGATTCAGGGTTTCGCTAGCCTGATGACGCCTGGGATAAACTCCAGCACCTCTGTGACCCCTGTTGAGGATAAGGAGTTCAGATAATGAATGGATGGATACAACTTGCTAATTTGACATTAAACAGGAAGGTTAAACCTGCACACACACATGCACACAAGCACGCACGCACACGCACAAACACACACACACACACACACACACACACACACACACACACACACACACACACACACACACACGCACGCACACACACACACACACACACACACACACACACACACACACACACACACACACACACACACACACACACACACACGTCACATGAAAAGATAGGTAGACTGGAACTCTGCTGAAAGGAAAATGGATGACATTAATAAAAAGCACAAAATCCCCCTCTGTGACCTGATAGGTGAGGCCATACAATAAATTACATGTGTTGCACTTAATAAGTAATACTGGCTTGCCTGTGCACTGTGAGCCCTTTAATGAATCGGCACTTGACATCATTAAAGTGAGTGGATAGCCACCGTGGCTGCTTAGGGGATGGCAAGGACGAAAAAGAGCAGAAGGACCACATGAAAAGAAGCATAGGAATGAGTGTAATGTAGCCCATCAGCTCTCTGTTTGTGCCGCTGGCTCATCGTCAATGGGAGAGTACCCACTTGATCCCATTTGCTCCCTTTCCAGTCTTCTGACAAGCCTCACAGGCCGTGACAATTAACCAAACACAATCACAACACTCAAATAGGTCCACTCAATTGTTTTCGCAGTTGCCCGACTTGAAAACAACAGAAAACTCACGTTGCAGTTAATCAGACTGGTGTGGAGCTTTCGGGAAGGCCTCAAAATGTTTCTGACGCGCCATGGAAGTCGCTGAAATAATAATAATAACAATAATAATAATACATTACATTTTAAGTGCCTTTCAAAGCTCTCAAGGACACTTAAACGTCACAGACAAGCATATGTACTATAATAAATAAAATACAATCACAAATAGAATACAATAAATAAAATACAATTATAAATAGAAACGAGAGAGAGCTGCACAGAAAATGCAGTTTTAAATAGGTGGGTTTTGAGATGGGACTTAAAGGTGGGAAGAGAATCGATGTTACGAATGTTGGGAGGAAGTGAGGTCAAGAGTTTGGGGGCAGAGTAGCTGAAGGCTCTGTCACCCATCGTGCTGAGACGGGCAGGGGGGGGGCACACAAAGGTGGAGGGAGGAAGAGGATCTGAGGGAACGAGAGGGAATAGAAATTTGAAGAAGGTCAGATAGGTATGGGGGGGCAAGGTTATGGATAGCTTTAAATGTATATAGAAGAATTTTAAAGTTGATTCTATATTTGACCGGGAGCCAGTGGAGCGCTTGGAGGACGGACGGGGGTGATGTGGTGAAAGGAGGAGATTCCGGTGATGATCCGGGCTGAAGAATTCTGGACGAGTTGAAGTTTGTGGAGAAGTTTCTGAGGGTCACTAAAGAGAAGTGAATTGCAATAGTCAATCCGGGAAGTGACAAGAGTACGAACGCCGATAGCAGTGGTGTGAGGAGTGAGAGACGGGCGAAGACGATAAGCGTGCGGATGCCTCTGAAGTCATACAACATACAGTATGTAATGTCAGAAAATTACGGTAGAGCAGAAGAAGATCATTGAAAAACACGAAAGAGGTGTGCGTGACTTAGCGTCCCAGTACTAGTATGCTAAGTCGACCATTGCTACGTGTGGCTGAGGGTGTTTCTGTGTTGTCTAAGCCACTGTCTCTGGCAATAGAAGAGGTCGAAAAACTTCTGCTGATTTGGGTTACGAAAAGCAGCTAGCATGGGACCGTGTGAGTGAGGGTATTATCACCAGGAAAGCCTGGCAACTTCACTCGGATATCATCAAGAGGCAACTACATCAACGACCATCACAAAGATAAATAAAATGACTTAATTATACAGTACAGTTTATTTATTTAATTACAATACAATAGCACATTTATTATACATAAAATACAATATTTTTTTGTGTAGTTTTAAGGCTAATTCAGTAGAAAATTATGTTTTATGGTGACCCTAGAACGGATTATTCTGATTTTTAATGGTTTCTTATGCGAAATAAATGTTTGGCAGACTAACCTTTCGCCTTTCACACACTTTCTGGGAACCAATTAAGTTCATAAGATGAAGTATCACTGTAATTGTATCCTATCTTTCTCAATTGAAATGAATGGAAATGAGATTCATCTGTTCCAGTCTTCAAGCATCACCAATCAAGTAAAAATATTTGAAATATTTTTAATTAAAAAAAAAGACATTAGTCTAGACACATTATTCTGATTAATATTGTGTTTGTGCAATATGAATTAAGCAGCAAAATCAAGGCCAACAGCCTTCTATCATATAAAGTGCATCTAGCTCTGCATCTATCAACAGCTGAATCTCATCGTGACATTGTGGTGGGAAAAAAAAGAAAGAGAACTAATTGTAGTAAAGTGACCATTTGACAGTTTGTTGAGGATCATCCATGTGACGTCTTCATAAAGCGTCCATTGAGCAAAATGTGGGAGAAACAATTTTCCCTCTAAAATGGAATTATCTTTATTTGCTCCAGTGTTTTGAAGATAAATGGTGTTATTCTTTTAATCATAAATGGTTTATATAGATCTTCAAAGACAGAACATTTCTGCAGGGTACATATACACAACTTTATTCGTAGGAATGGCACTTTTTAAATCAAAGCAACAAATACTATGAGACAAGTGTAAATGCTTCATATGCCAGATGAAAGAACAGGGCGGGCTACGTGTGGCCTATGAGTCATGTTTGCCTTAACCCTTCTGTAGAGGATTTACCGCATGTCTTCTGCGTTGAAGTGTTTCATCACACTCATCACATCACATTAATTTTTGCCGCTTTCAACATTCACGTGTCATCATGCACAAAAGCCATTTTCAAAGAGGCTCAGCACAAATGGTTCCGTTCCCATCTATTCAGTTCAGAAAAGGCGCCCTTGTCCTTCACAATAAACAATGTTAAATAAATCACACAGCTGGCTGTCTTTCTTTTTCTCAATACATTGCTTGGTTTAACCAAGTTGATTTAGTTTGTTGAATGTTCATTTTTTCGACTTTCCATAGACAATACAAGAATATCTTGTTCCGGTTTGCAATACGTATTGTCTTACGCTGTTTATTAAAAGTAGCTTGCTAGCTAACATACAGAAACAGAGACAAACAAGTTGTTTACCCCTTAACTATCAGATAAAATGGTACGCTCCAATTTTTCAGTATAATTCAGTATAATTTGAGAATTCACAAAGCAGGGGTGACACATGCTGCCGTGGTTGACACATTTTGTTCATTTATCAGTCCATTTTCAATGCTGCCTGTCCTCATTTGTATTGTGAATGAACTGGAACCTATCCCAGCTGACGTTGGGTGAGAGGCAGGGAAACAGCCGGGACTGATCCCCAAACGCGGTACATAGATCCTTCATTACCTCGCAGATTTATTTTCAATGAAAAAAAAAAAAAATCAGAAAATAAAAATGCCGAAACACTCAGAGGTTTTGTACATGGCTGTAGCTTGATTGGTTCCCAGCGCCGATGTACCCGAAAGACAGCATGATATCTCATATTGTACAGCCATGTGGATTGGCTGTGCATCTTCTCAGCTCTGACTAGCACCCCCCTCTATTTTATCCCGTGGGTTATTATTATATTTGCAGATTTTCGTCTATCGCAGGTTGTCCTGGTCCCCATTAATCGCGAAAAAAAATGGGGGATTACTGGACATTTATTTCATGACAAAACTACGTACTGTGTACGCATTTCGAACCCAGACTATGATAAATCCCATCGTTACATTTCTTTCGCAGGGAGGCCTGGGGTGTCAACTTGAGTGTAAAGGACCAAATAGTTCCATCAGACATCACTTTGAGTTTGAAAATGAGACAAAAAGAATGCATTCAACTTTGCATGGCACATTTTGTTGTTTCATATGCACAACACTATGAAGTGCGGTTTTAAACATGCCGTTTATTCATCAACTAATGAATGATGAGAACTTATTGCATTTGCCTGGAGACTCAACAAGTAAAATAAAAGAAAAAAGTGTTTCAGCTTTTAAATCGTAACACACTTAGTTGTGCGCTGAATTAGTTTCCATTTGATTTATGGCTGGAAACTGTTTCTCAAAGAGTGAGCACACAGCTGGTGAGGGAAATAAATATACAGAGACAAAATAATAATCATAATAATACCAATAATAGACAACAAAAATAACAAGAACTAGTGAACGGGTATTGTTAATCTAACACTGAAAACTGAGAAAACTGCCATGGCCAATGATGTCATATTTGTCAAAAACATTCCATTACAAGACCTGCTTTATTTTACAGAATATACACTGGATCAGCGGCAACTCGTTCCCCATACGACTTTTCCAAACTGTATGAGACACAAAACGTACCAAAAAAAAAAAATGTTCTGTACACAGTCCACAGACAGTCCACAGACAGTCCACTCGTGGGTCCTCATCAAAATCCGTCCATGTTGGATTGAATTCCTGCCCATAGTCTTTTTGTGACAAACTTGATTTAGGGTAGTGCGCTAAAACTGAGAAGATGTATGATAAATACTCTCATGGATCACTACGGGATTACCATCATGAATTTATAACCCAGATTGTGTTCACTTGAATAAGTGTGAGACCCTACAAAGGGGAGCACTAAACTCCCTAAAAATGAATCAAAATTAGAAGTGCGAAAATCCTGAATTCAACCTAAAGTTTTCAGAAACAGTCAGGGTGATTTTGAAAAATGGACTCCATGATTTGTTTTACACGAAGCTTTGCCATTATGCCATATTAAAAAAATAAAGAACTACATTGCCATTGTCTTATTTCATACGGTTCAAGTTATTACATTCAGAGAAAAAAAGTGTGTATAATGTTTTATATCGGTGAAGGCGTGCCTTATTTCCAATGGAGAAATAATATATTCGACAAAAGGACTCAAACGAATAAAGCCGGCCATCCCAGAACTGCTTTAAAGTCAAACATAATTAAAAGCTGAAGGGGGAGCCCTTGAGTAAGGAAGTCTTCAATTGTTCCTTACGGAGGCTGTCAAAACAATCGATCTCCTCTATAATGTCGCGATTTCTTTCGCTCAACTCAGCTCTCACAACCATTTCCTCTTAATTACAGCATTTTAAATTACTTGACCCAGATCTGCTTTAACCTTTCAGCATAGCCAACATTTCTATATACATTTGATATTTTTAGATGAAGAGTAGTTACTTTGCAGTCATTATAAAGCGAAGCTGTTTTTTTTTACTATAGTGCAAGAAAGTAAAAAAAAATCACACAGTTCTGTCAATATTTACCTTTTGGATATGGAATATTTGATTGAGGAAAACAAAATCAATCATCCACACGCATTCAGCTCAATTTGAAAAGACCTCGAGATAAGCTGGGAGATGCAGCTCGTGCTCACTGTGAATATTTTAACGTGGGATTCTTTGTTACTGTGCATACACTACTTACAAAAAGTTCGGCATATTCAGTTTTCAAGTCGAATTTCAGGCTGGGCCTAAACAACACAATACAACTTTTATATGAATTTATAAATTGTCTGAACTTTTGAATGCACATGCCCAAGTGTTCATTAACACTTTCTGTATGACCTGCTGTTCTCGAACAAACAAAATTCACAATAGGCGTTTGATTCATGAATGGAGCAAGACATTTCAAAGTCATCCTTTTTCAGAGCTTTTCTGTGGCTCCCCTATCTCCTCTGTCTGGAGGCACTCCCACAAAAGGATCTGTTTGAAGCCTCGCCATTGATGGCGAGGAACTGTCGATCGATTGTTACAACCGATCTTGGTCTCATGATGCCAGAAGGCAAAGTCAAAACAAGTTCTCTGAAATATTAGAATGCATTTTCACTTCATCCTGAATTTTTACTTGAAAATTGAACATGCCAAAAACAACTTACATAACTGTCTCTGATGCAAACAATTGTGGAAAGTTGTGTGTGTAACCCGCAACATGCAAAACTACCAAAATGGATCAGCAAGGGCCCAACTTATTTGACAGATGTAAAATTTACTTTGTGAATAAGACTTGTTTTCAGACAAAATGAAAGGGTTGGTGATCCTTCTGTCTCTCACTGTGTCTTTCTTTTTGAACGCTTGTCACTAAAATGTAATAATAAGAATGTTTTTTTTTAACATGGCAGTCTTTTTTTTTTGCCAGGGGCCACATTGTAGTTCCGGTTTCCTCTCTGGGGCCGTTATGAATTTGGAGAAGCCATTAGAAGGTTTCATCCACTCCTCATATTACATATAGAGCGGACAACAAATTAGATTTTTTTTTTGTTGGTACATTAGCTAGCATCATGGTATTTCACAAGTTACATTTGCTTTTGCGGGCCGAACAATATGGCGTGGCGGTCGGATTTGGACCCCGGGCTTTAACTTTGACACCTGTGCCTTAGACTCTCTTCTTTCATCAGTAAAAACAGTTAATTCCTAAGTGATATAGGTCTGGAGTTATCCGAGCTTGAAATGGGGCGGCTGTTCAAAATACAATTCGATACATACATTTTGGTTTATATAGCACTTTAACAACAATTGAAGCTGTAACAAAGTGCTACCATGGACAAAAGGCAAATGCTGCCCCCTTATGGAAGGGAAACAAATTGCCAAAGGTCTGACCAGCGCTTTATCAGCAACTCCCGCAAGAAAAAACAAAACCCGAACAAAATCGGCAATGGCGCTCCACGCTTTTCAATTCTCGAATAAATTTGGGAATGGTAGCGAATGAGTTAATGATATTGTAAGACGTCACTAAAGAAACAAAAAAAAAACAACCAAGACACAACATTGAATGACTGAAGTATGGAGCGTAAATGTAGTAAACTTAACAGTCCACCAGAAAGACTTTTGCTCAGATGAAGAGGTTGGGACACCCAAAAAGCTCAGGAGAACTAACTTTTGTTGGTCTAAACTAAAACATTGATCATCAAGATGCTGGTGTGAACATTTGAAAGATTTTGTTTTGCTTCTCGCTATGCAACCGTAGCCTTAACAGTGCTTGGTTTGATTCATGGATCCCTGCCCGTTTCTGGTACCGTATGACTTGTTGTATACCTACAATGAAGTGGGTCATGGATTTTGGCCCACCCTGAACAATGTGTGTGTATGTGGAAAGGGGGGCGGGGGAGGTACAGTGAGACCTCAATTTACAAACACCTTATCTTACAAACTTTTCGTCTTACAAACTTCAAATTTCTGAAAATTAAACCTTATAATAAGCACTATTTTCATAATGCACACCCACCACGGCTGGCGGAGTGATCTTCGGCGGAAGCACACGACCGAACAGCACCAGAGGTTAAGTTACCAACAGACCTTATGGAAGGTGACTCTCCTTCCATAAGCCATCAACGACCATCAAAAAGGTAAATAAAACTTTATTTTACAGCACAGTTTATTCCTTTAATTACAGTCCTAATGTAATGTGCCTCTCTTTCCAAACAGCAATTCCCTTTGACCTTCGACCTCCAACACCATTCCATCAACATCAATCATTTTAGTTGAAAAGTATATTTTATGGAAACCCGGGAACGGATTATTTCCATTTTAATGGTTTCCTATGGGAATTTGTTTTTTGAGATACACACTTTTCGCCTTACACACTCTGTCTGGGAACCAATGAAGTTCATAAGTTGAGGTCTCACTGTACATGCATGCATGCATGTGTGGGCCTTTACTGCGTGACACATTCAAGCGCTCCTCGGCGCTCTTTGCTGCGGTTTGCTCCTGCTCTTCCGACCCGCTACCCTCCCCCCTCCGCCTTCTCCATCGCCTCCCCCCCATCCTCCCCCGTGGTTGTGTTTCCCCACCGCTGCCTTCTCTTTAACAGCCAGCATCACCGCAAGGCTGTGGCGGTGGCGGTTGCGCGGCGGGCGATAGCCGAGGGCGCGGCAGTGCTGGACCAGGTTCCTCGGGTGAAGCAGCGTCATGGCGTCGCCGTACCAAGGTTGATGCGAGGAGGCTGGCCAGGTCGTTATCAGTCGCTCAGCCGAGGGGCTCCAGATGACCAGGCGGACGGTGACGGCGGTCCAGTGGTAACCGTGCTCCTCCACTTGGCAATGGTAGACACCGCTGTGAGACAGCTCGGTCTGACGGATGAGGACACCTCGCTCGATTACCACCACCTGCTCGCCTGACCTCACCTGCGGGGAACATTTGGCGAACAGTTGGACAAAGTCACATAAAAAAGGCCAAACGGCGGAAAATCTTGCTTCTTTCAATTTCTTGCTGACATCATCATCTGGGTTGTACTGAGCAGAGCTGCTGTTCTACTTTGCAATATGTTCGATTTGCGGTTTTATGATCATCATCATTCTTCCTATGCCTGCTATCACTTTTAACTGTCAAGCGATATTTTTCCCCAAAATGCAGTTTGAGGTTCAATCTGAACTGATGTGTTATGATTACGACTTTCACTCTATATTTTTAAGTTGAACTGAACATGTGTACCTGGTTTAGTTCAGGGCTGTTCTCTCCGGCTTGTTTGTACCAAGTGACGGCAGCGTGCCTGGATCGCGGAAGACATTCTAAGTAGGTGCTGTTGCCCTCGGCAACCATCATCAACCTCTGCTCGGCGTCCACCTGCATCCCGGCTGGCAGCGAGCAAAAAGAGATGGAAAAAAAAAACATTCCAGTGTCATAAATTTTGCAATGTGCAGCAAAATGGTTTCTACATTGCCCCCTGTGAGAACTAAAAAATAAATAAATAAAAAGTACAGTGATCCCCCGCTGCTTTTCTGTTTCAGTGCATCAGTTACTCACTTTGCCCTAACATTGACTCCCTTCCTACTTTCAAATCTCACCTAATAACTACTTTTCAAATCTGAAGTCAAGAATAATGACTGCTATTGTGGTTTACATCCCAAAATATGAAATTTTGGTTAGGATTTTAGCAAGCATAATGGAATTTCACAAGTTTGATTTGCTTGCGCGGGCCGAAAAAAATGACGTGGCGGGCCGGATTTGGCCCCCGGGCCTTGACTTTGACACCCGTGCTGTAAAGTGTCTTTGGGTGCCCAGAAAGGAGCTTGTAAATAAATAAATAAAAAAATGTATTATTACAAAAAAAGTTCAAGAAAAAAATGCCAAATGACTCAGACGTTTTGTACATGGCTGTCGCTTGATTGGGGGTGTCTGGGGTGGTGACCCTACTTTGTGGTTTTTCACCTATCGCAGGGAGTTCTGGTCCCCACTAACAGCGATAAACGGGGGATTACTGTATTCTCAAACATTTTTCAGGGGTAAGCATGCACACCTGTCATCCGTATAACTAACAAGCTCTTGTTTTGGCAAGTGGACCCACAACTGACGGTAAATTTTAAAATCTTGACGGAAGAAGCGCCAACAGAAGTGATTTTTGGCCATTACGTGGCCTACAATAAACCCAAAAACAAAGAGTTATTTGGGGACAAGTAACAGAAGGAGAAGTAATAGTTGGTCCAAACTGGTTGTAAATTGTGTGCTGTTCCCCTTAAAAAAATAAATAGCCTCTTTTAATGAGGGTCTTAAATTAGCGGCATGTGAAATGGAATTTAGCGATGAAGGAAGCGCGTTGAAAACAACAATGATGAATGAACAGACTCGGGAAAATAAAAGTCAGATTGATCACGACGGCCTTTTCCAGGTCCGTCGCTGACAAATGATGGAAGTTCACTGACACTGCATTTCTGCGTTATATTATTTGGTGACACACTGTACATGGAAAAAAAAAAAAAAAAAACTGGCAAAAATAGAGCATTACCTCCTTGTCTGACACATTGAGTTAATGGATCCTCATCCTGGCCCAGGTGTCGAGCATTCCGTCTACAGAAAAACAAATATCACATTCCAGTCTTCCGGGACATTTCCAACATGATGACAAATCATGCATCGCGTAGTTTCGATGTTAAGTCAAGTGAAGCTCGGAATTGTAGCGATTGAATGACATCAGAGATCCTCCTGCGGGGAATCTCTTCTGGAAATGTGCTCACAGCATTGGAGCAACAAAACGTCCATGTCCAAATCGAATCATCCACATATGTACAAGTACTTTTATATGATGGTAGCCTAGAAGTTAACAAATTATTTCAACAATATTTGTCTCCCAGTTTACAAGCAGAGCGACAGGACAACTGACGCCTCCGGACAAGTTGTGTCCATAATTTGTAAAATCGCTTCAAATGACTTCTACTAAGCATATATTACAAAGATTCCACCGCATATAGCTATATTTTATGTTTTAAGACTCGCACTGAATATTCGGGAAGTCTTGTTTTTGAGTTGGTGACGATTCCTGACGTCACGTCACGGAAGGAACACCCCTGACCGAGAAAGGACACACAATGCATTTTGCGGTACTTTGTTTGGTCTAAAAACTTCGTGTTGATGGCGAAATTAGAAGGAAAACACATAAATAAGGCGATGGTGAATCGTTGTGTGTTGCACCAAGACAACTATTTGATATTCGCTGACACAAATTCCCAGCAGACAAATCAGCCCATTTCCAACAGAGCTTTGGCGCCATCTTCTGCATTTTCTGGGACGCTACATTTCTGTCCAGATGCCTCAAAATGACACGGAATAAATTCTTTAATCGATTGCAAACATTTATGCTTTCCTCTTCAGAACTATTTGAATCATATTCATAACTGGATGAGTAACAAGAAAGCATCTTCTCCAAATGTGAAGCCATTGTTTTCATTCTCGAGCAAGGCAAGATGTCTTGGCGTGACATCACGAACAAGGGGGCGGGACCTTCTGAAACTGGCCACTTCCGGGTTCAATTTGAAGTAGTTTTTGGACACTTTAAGTCATTTTATTTTTATAGTCATTATTATTAAATATCAGCCTGCGTGTTTTGGGTGTTTTAGATGCTATAAAATGATTTTCTGATGTCAGTTAGGAAACAAAAAAGTGGTGTCGGTTGCCCTTTAAAGTGGTGTGAAAATGTAGAATTTGACCAATGAAGTTTCACTGAGCTGGAAATTGCAATGACCATCCATCATCCATTTTTTACCACTATTTTGTTCTCTGAGATGGAATTGGTATGGTTTGAATCCCTTTGACTTCAACTTTAAAATATTTCATCTTATTTCTTTTCCATGTCATGAAAAATGCAGGGGGGGTGTCGTTGGTTGACTGGTTAGCGTATTAGCCTTGTTAGGCTTCGATTCTGGCTCAAGCGTTTCTGTGTGGAGTTTCCATGTGGTGTTCCATCACTATGTGGGTTTTCTCCAGGTACTCTGCTTTCCTCCCACATTCCCAAAATGCACATGGCAGACTGATTGAACACTCTACATTGTACCTCGGTATGAGTGTGAACGTGGCTGGGTTGTTTTTTTATGTGTGCTCTGTGCTTGGCTGGCTACCAGTTCAGGTTGTCCTTAATACATGAAGACGGCTGGGATAGGCTACAGCAACCCCCTGCGTCCATTTTGAGGATAAGCACACCAGAAAATGGATTGACGGATGAAAAAAATGCATATTTTCTGTCTCTTACTTGATGAATGAATGTTAATATGATGTAAATATTGGCTTTTTTTGCACTTTTAAATGAGGCATTACGTTTATTGGTGGTCAATTAAAAGAAAATTAGGATCAATAATTTGTATAATGTAAGCATTGGCATTTTCCACTTTTAAACGAGGTATTACTTTTATTGGAGGTTCAATTAAAAACAAATCCGATGGCAATCACCCGTGCGTTCTAGGAAATTGCATTGATTTCCTCAAGGCCTGACTTGATTGGAGCACATGAACTGTGTGGCTGTCACACGAGATGAGGCTCTCGGGGAACACACAGAGGCTTGGGGCGGGGAGCCCCCCCTCATCATTTCCCTGGCATACATTTACAACCCTCTTACTTTTATTAGATTGGGAGTTGGCGAAGAACAAGGGGGACAGTTAAAACGGGGGCAGACAGAGGCTGAATTGGTTGGGGTTTCTGTGGTGGTGGAAAATGCTCACCAGAGAGATCCGAGTTCAATCGTAATCTAAACCAGGCTTCAGAAAAGCAGCGCATCAAGTGCTTCGCCTTTGCTTCTTAAACTTAAGAACAGCAATGACAAATTCTTTGTGCTCGGACTTGCAACATATTAGAAAAAAAAACTGGGCTTGTACCTGCGCACGGTGGGCATATAAGGACTGCAGGCGTGTCCGTCCCATGTGCAATATGGATCTCTGGCCAGGCAACACTCAGCGCAGGCTTCACCGTATAGCTCACACTGGTACAGACCCAGTTGGGAGACCCCTTCCCTGGAGCCCACAAACAACCACTGCTGAAGGGGAGAAGGAAATGTCAAAATGCGGCCTCATAGAACCAAACACAGGGCAATTCCATCATGAACATTTCTATGTGTGTGTATGTGTGTGAGATCTCTTAACGACCGCCGTGACTGGGGTCAGGTAACCATGGCAACTGTGTAGAGATGGGGCGGGTAGGCGTGTCATAGTTTATCTGCCTTATTGGTTGAATGAAAAAAAAAAAGTGTGTTGTCAGTTTTTGTCTCATCTGTTCTTACCTTCTTCTTAGAGAGCGCCATGGCAGTCACTGGTGATTTGTGCTGTGAGGAAAGAACACAAAAACAATGACAATTACTCAAGAAGAACTGAAAAGACGGCAGCGCTGCGCTTGTTCATCGCTGAATACATTTACTCTCCGGGGTTAGAGTACCGCAAAACCTTTGGAGCCAAGTTATATATTCTGATTGGACGACAATATATCGATGCATGATGGGAGACAAATGCAAAGGGCTTATTTCATTCCTTGATATAGTTTGTCTGACACACAGGCAAGACAAAAAAGTGACATTTAACTCATTCACTGCCAGACGTGTGCAAAAATACGTCCACTCCAGTGGCAAGGTTTTTATCATTGTCATTTTAATTCCAGGACCCACAGAAAATTGAGTCTTACAAGTACAATAGCACAGCGTTAAAAACCGCACACTCTGTTCTTCCATCAGAAAAAAATAGTTAATTCCTAAATTATATGGGTCTGGAGTAATATGAGCTTGAAATGGGGGCAGCTTAAAAAATACAATACATACATACATTGGTTGACATAGCGCTTCAACAACAGATGAATCTGGGACAAAGCGCTAACATGTAAAGAAGGGAAATGCTGCCCCCTTGTGGAAAAGAAAAAGCATGGCCAGAGGCCATAGCCAGCGTTTTATCAGCACCCAAGCAGGAAAAAAATAAATCTGAACACATTCGAGAATGGCGGTCTACATGGAAAAGCAGTTTTCATAATTCAAATAAAGGATAAAGTGATGATGTACACTACCTGGAAAACCTCCAGCTGCTCCAACGTGACCTCTTGACCTGGACCGTGTTCTCTGGGCAGGTGGATGGCCTTCAGCACCAGCCCGGAGTCTGCCGAAAAAAAAGAAGACATTTTAACCCTTTTTTTTAAACCTTCAATGGACATTATATCATGTTCTTGGGCGACAGTGTGCATTGAAAGGGTTAAACATGACAAATTGTCAATATATTGACACTGTACTAAGTGTACCTGTGCCGATGAAGAGGACATCGTAGGTGCTATCCACTGCTTCTACTCTGTCCACCAGCATTTTGCTAAACTTGTAGTGAACACCCACTCTGACTAGGAGGGGGCGCTCTCCCAAGGGTAACACATTTTCCTACACAGAAATTTGGGTTGAACTTCAATATGGTATTTTGTGCATGCTTCGTCAGCTCCCTCGAGGGTATTTAAGTCAAGACACGGAGTTAGTCTCATGAAATAAAACATGAGTTGAACCTCCAATAGCGGGTGGGTCCTGCTGAAGAAGATGACATCATCGGGGTATTCTCTCGTGGAGCTGTAGCTTCCATATGTGCTGCTGGGACACTGTGATTGATTGGGGGCGGGGGGAGAGAACCCAACAAAAAAAAAGAAGAAACAAGGTCACTTTTAGGACTTCCACTCTACCTACTTTATGTCACTAGAATCACCCACTATGGAGGTCATCATGTTGTTAACACGTGTTCACATGGCGGCAACAGATATAGCGGTGATGCTTTAACGCTTTTTTTTCTTACTCTGGAATATGGGACTTTATATGTATTATGTAAAAAAAAAAATATATATATATATATATATATATATATATATATATATATATATATATATATATATATATATATATATATATATATTTTTTTTTAAAGCAAAAGCTACGAGCAAACCATTACAAGACACGTGGACTCCTCTTTCTAAGCACCTTTCAAAACTCTCAAGTACCCTTAACAGTCACGGTACAGGCCGAAGCATGAAACAGGCTTCTGATTGGCTGCCGTGCCGAGTATGCAAATTGACAAACGAACGTTTGTTTGGCAATTTGCATAAATTAAGCAAGGTAGCATTTGTGGTAGGTACTTCCTTAATTAAAAAAAATCCTTTATGTTTCGCAACAATGTTTTTTTTTTTTGCGATTAGTCGTCTTATTGTGTTTCAAGTTGTGAAAATTGAGGTAGGCAACTCTATGGCCGGGCAGGCAAATTTATGGCTGGGCAGGCAACTTTTCAGAATTGTCTGCCCTGGTATCCGCTAACTTTTTGTCATTAGTTCCAGACACTGTATATATATTCAAATATCAAATATATATACATTAAAGTCTTGTTATATCGATATCGGTTATATCGATAGTACTGCTTATTATGATACTATTTCTATGAACGCAAGGAGAAAATTTACATGCCGCAGGATCGGATATATCAATAGTCCGGTTATATCGATATGTTTTCCGACTCCCGAGAATATCGATATAACGAGACTTTACTGTATATATATATATAATATTAAATTCCGGGGGGGGGGGTGCAATTTGTTCTTGTTTGGCAACCAAAACAAAGGCACCCTCCTTGATCAGGGCTGAATTAAATACAAATAAATGTCCTTTGAGAATTAAGATTTTGGTCCAGATGATACATAAACTTGCTGAAGGAATGGATTCCACTAAGTGGCACAAAAAATGATGGCGGACATCAGGACTGAGGTTTTTATATGAACTCACAGTTCCAGGACGTGGGTAGGGCACCTTGCCAGTAAACGCTGCCCATTTATATTGCGGCCCTTCTTTGTGTAGAAAATTTCCTTTAAAAGCCCGAACCACATCCTCCATTCGGTAGACACATACGGCTGAGCCATTCAGGATATCGCTGATAACAAAGACAGAAAGGGAGATCACATGAAGGAACAGTCAGTTGCTCCTTTTTTTTGCTGTTTGCATGAAATAAAACGCAGGGTATGTACTCAGAGAAGATTGGACAGTTATTTAAAAAAAAAAAGAAAAAACGGTAGTGAATTCATAAAAATAAAAAATAAATCACATATTTATGAGGGAACAATATAGACCATGTTCAATAGGCCCAAAAAGAACTTTTGGGCCTTTGGATGTTTGGATGTGTGCGGTCATGAGTGCGTGATCGAGACCTTTCCATTCCCTTTATGCAACGACCTTGATGAAGCTATGCAGTTTCACCCCTGCCTGGATTTCTGTCAGTTACCACTGAGCTTCCACGGGCATTTTCCCCCCTCAAAACACTAAAGCAAACCAACTCCCACCACCACAGTGTCACCTGTCTTCACACTCATGCTGCTGCTGATTATTCTAACGTGTGAGAGAAAACTGGGAAAGGTTTAAGGTCCCCCGAGGTGACAGTTATGTCAAATTTCACTTTCAGTCAATGTGGTAAATTCGTTCAAGATATGGTCAGAGGCTACACGAGTCAAGTCAATAAATGCATTGTATTTTTCGGATAATAAATCACTCGCGAGTATAAATCGCACTAACCATAAAATACATAATAAAGATGAAACAAAACATATCAATCGCACTGTAGTATAAGTCGCCGTTTGGCCATATATTTGATGTATTTGATCAAATCCAACAGAAAGAACAGACACCTCACAGTTTAAGGCAAATAAAAATAAAAACAAAAGATAGAACCACACGCTGAATAATTGTACGACATTCGAACGTTGCATGACGGAAAAACTACGAACTGAGATCGTGCTTGGCATGTTCACATGTTAAGAGTTATTCAGCATAAATAACATACAATCAAGTTGACCAAATATCTGTGTCACTTTATATCACTAAATCCAATGAAATTTGCATCTTCTGTGTCACTTTTAATCAACTCTACCAACTCCGGACGTGGTGATGCGGCGCCTCCTATTCTACATCGCTTATGTCAAAATCATCGACGATCTATCAACACAAACCGAGTGCGACTTCTTGCGGTTCAATGTGAAGATAACACATGAAATGATATATGTATAGTACAGTAGCATTATGTGTTAATACAATACATTCAGACATAAATCACTCCAGAGTATAAATCGAATCTCAGGTAAAACTATGAAAAGAATTTGATTTATAGTCTGGAAAATACAGTCGTTTCGATAGACTAACCATTTAGAAAAGAAGAACAGAATTTTTGTGTGTTTTGCACACACTGGAAGTAACTATGAACATTACGAGTGGCGGCGAACACAACAGGAAGGTTTCCTGGCTGGTCCATTGAGATTTTAGACCACCAAAGTAGGATATGTGGTCTCACCATTGTGCTCCCCTCTCTGCATGAGTAAGGGGAGATTCTTTTGAATCATACCCTTGACCCCACTTCCAAGTGCATGAGGACTCTAAATTTCTTTTCATTCTTCTTCTATGTGAGGCATGGCCACGTTTTTTTGTGCTTACATCACCGATGATAATCATTCTGGCATCATAGACTTTTGTTTTAAGACTTGCAAAGCTGAATCTTAAACACTCAGTTTTGCGATGGAACAAAGTACAAATGAGAGAGATAAGAAGAATAACAAGAGTTTGTAAAATTCCATGTGACCATACAAGCAACAAAAAACTACTGTCACAGTACGATCAGTGATGCTGGTGACAAAAGC
The DNA here is from genome assembly GCF_051943395.1 of Hippocampus bargibanti. Taxonomy (NCBI): domain Eukaryota; kingdom Metazoa; phylum Chordata; class Actinopteri; order Syngnathiformes; family Syngnathidae; genus Hippocampus; species Hippocampus bargibanti. The sequence goes on from NC_142734.1 coordinate 32,519,591, forward strand.
GGCATTTCGACGCATGAATGTGTTCAATTCAGGAGCCGGTGGCAGAAGGTCCTGCAACCAGTGTGAATCCAACAATATGTTGCCTTCTCGCTGCGGCGCGCACAAACCGAAGTGTGACCGTGGTGGGAATTGTGACAGATGATCTCTTTTGTTGCTCTGTGTGTAAAAATCCGTAAAAATTGCGGGACGTGACGCTAATTAGACGCTTGTATGTTCGCTGTACGCCTTGCTTTCAGTTTGTTGACTCACGCTCAATGCTGTCGCTGTTTGTGCAATCTTGAAACTAAATATAAAAACGATGATTCATCAATACACATAATTCAGTGTATTTCTTTTTTTCAACCCACCCTGTTTTATCTCAGATCTCGCCTCACAGTGTGATTTCTTGACGAGTCCCACCCATCACCATGCTGGCATTCATCAGCACGCCACGCAACACAATTACAAAACAATGTTGAGTGTTACCTTGAAGTGGTAAACAGGCCATAGATGAGTGGATTCTTCTTGTCTTTGCCATGTAGGATGAAGACGTCCTCTGTGTTGAGAGAATGAAGAAGAGCAATATTAGGAGGCAGAATTGTTAAATGCGGAGACGAACAATCTGGTAGAAGCCGTTCTCTTGAGTTTTCCCGAAACTTTTCTGGCCTTTGTCAACTTTACATCATTCGCAAGTGCGAGTCGGCTTGCAGTTCCTTCAAAAAGTACTTTGTGTGCTTCACTCTTCTGTATAAACTCTAATTCACACATTTCTGCTTCTACAATATCAAAGACCGCACGTCCCCTGTACTTTTCTATCTGCACCCGTCTGTGATAATGCCGAAAGAAAACTACACCCATGCGTACACTGAGACTTTGTGTTGGGCATGAAAATACAGCCCACTGTATCAAATAATTTAATTCTACAAGTGTTTCATCAGTCATCATGCGCTTTCGCCACAGATTAAAAAAAAAGAAACACCCAAAATAATGGGAAGCACATGACAACTCCAGCGTAAGCACGATGCTTGTGAGAAGAAGCAGTTTGTATAGTGAATGATACGCTAAGCTACTTGATGTAGAGTGGATCAATTAAAAATGTGTCCATAATAACCCCTTCCTGCACCCTAATAACACGATAAACTGTCCTCAGTCATAACCGCTGTCCATGAAATGGTTAAAAAGGGTCACTTTTATTTGCCTTTCGTCGAACGTCTGGTTAAAAAGTGATCTTGTGGCCCCTCTGGTAGTGCCGATGAAATATGGTGACGACAACTCATGTGTTAGGGAAACTGGAGATCAAATATTGAGTGGTTTTATCGTAGTTGCTTTTGATAACGTTTCTGCTCGTATTTTAAACTACAAGATAAATCCAAGAATTTTGTGTTTGTTTACATCATGATTAAAAAAAGAAAAGTTTGTAATTCAAGCTGATGTTTTTAGTCTGCTTTGCTGTGATCATCTGGCCGTGTGGTAATGTAGCACTTGTGCTATTATCGTAAGGTAAGGAATCATTTTGAAAATCCCTTCTGAAAGCACATCTTTGTCACAGAAGCAGAGCTAAGATGCAAAGAATGCTGGGAGCCATGCAGCACACTCGACTGAAAATTCTATGAGTACTCCTCCCTCCTCTACTCCGCTCCCTTATTCTCTCCCATCCTCAAATTGTCTTTCTCCTTCCCACATTCTTGACATTCCTTCTGTTTCAGGTGGCCTCCATGGACCCATCGGTTCCTGGATGAAAGTTAATCTCATCTCAAAACACACGCATGCATTCATATACTGAAATTTGGATGGATCATTGGCTCGCAAAACATCACAAACTTTAGTAATGTGAGTTGCCGTTAAAAGTTAACCGCTGCTGAGTTCGTCAAAAAATATTACACACCCACAAACACGGAAAACAACTTGCAACTAAATAATAATTTATTGTAAATACTGCTAAAATATTTCAGAACCAAAAATACAAAGTAATCCTTTATTTATGTATTTATTTATTTACTCTTGTGTTTATTTATGTATTTATGTATGTATTTATTTATTTGTGTACAGTATTTATTAATGTATTCATTAATGTATTTATTTATTTGTGTTTATATATTTATTGAAGTACAGTATTTATGTATTTATATATGTATGTATTTGTTTTGTTTTTATTTATTTACAGTAAAGTCTCGTTATATCGATATTCAAGGGAGTCCGAAAAAATATCGATATAACCGGGACTATCGATATATCCGACCCTGTTTGCATGTAATTTTCTCTGTGCGTGCATAGAAATAGTATCGATATAACCGGGACTATCGATATATCCGATATCAATATAACGAGACTTTACTGTATATTTATTTGTGTTTTTATTTTTTATTTATTTTTTACCACCTTTGTTTCTATTACAGTTTATATTGTTTACGCGTCATGCATTGTGAATCGATGAATTGATCAACATTCCCTTGTATCGTATCATGTTAAAAATTTCACAGGGAATTTTTCATTTTAAATAAAAAAAAATACATCTTTTGGGACAATGGTTCACTCCAATTGTTGTCGTGAAAATTTGGAGGTCAGACACTGTCACCAACAATGTTTTGACTATGCCAAATTGTTATGCATGTTTAAATATTCTAATTTGCTTCATTAAACAAAATAAAAAACAGAAGAAAAAAAACAATAATTGTTATGATGGCTCTAGGCTAGACATTCAAAACAGTTTGTTAACAAAGCATAAAAAGAAAGAGAATACCACTTCCTGGACTTTAATCATAAGCGATGACAGTCTCAGGGGAGGTTGGGTGGTTCCCCTTATGGAAGTTGCTCCTTTTTTGAAGGGTATTGCAAAAAGAAAAGTCACAAGTAGCTGAAGAACAGCTTCGGCGTGACGCGATGCACGGATACATGATGTGAGGTTATGACCAGAGGGTTTCTAGAAGTTATGGTACGTTGTTGTTTTTTTTTGTGGTGCTTTACTGGCAAATTAAATTTGATAGCACTGTGCACAATGGGAGGCCAGTGTCAAAAATAAACACAGAGGTACAAGCTCTCAAAAAAATAATAATGAAAACTAAGAAGATTAATATACAAAACATTGTTCTCCCCGACATTAATGAAGACATTTCTCATGTTTAAAGTTCAGCCTGTCAAAAAAAAAACTACTTTTATCAAGAGTGTGACAAGTTTAAATCAGGTCTGATTTAGTGCCGCTCTGCCTGATTTCGGCCTTCTGGCCCCATTCTGATGATTTATTATTCAACTTCACCAAATGTACCGGTAACGTGACCTCCTTCACGCAGGGGGGGAAAGCGAAGCAAACCACACACACATTCCTCAAAAAGAAATACGTTCACAAATAAAATAAGGGGGTTTTGCTTTACGAGCAGGGCAGTGTCAAACAAGGTTCTTATCAATGAGGCAGAAAAACGAAAATCCTTTGACACGCACTCGTCCATCTTTCAAGCACACCTGAACAAGTGGACGACATCTGGAATGAGCACTTGATCCCCCAAATCAACAATATTAATCAATCATAGCTAGCAAAACCGTTTCAAATTGTTTGTCATTTTTTGGTGAATACAAAATAATGTAAGGATACTGTAATACTTAAAATAATAGCGCTTTTGGTCAAATACAAATTCTGAAGAAAAAATACAGGTTACACTCTGACCATCCTAACAGAAAATAGTGAACGTTTGTAAATGCTATGGTACATTTGGCGCAAAGGTGCTAGCCTACAAGCTAGGCTACGTGAGAAGATAGCAAAATGTCAGAAAGAGTTGCCAGTGTGATGGAGTGTCATTTTACTCAAAACACTTTTCAACATGATCAAACCTTTTACTGGAAAGCATCGACTTCATAATTTAAGCACCATTCATTTTTTTTTTTATATGACACAGCCATCTGACACACTCACTCGTGAGCTTCATTGTCTCAGTGTGTCTCTTTATCTTCTGACCAGGTGCTGAGCTCCCATCCCTTTCTGCTCAAATCCACCTGGACTTTCTCAGGACCCCCTCCGGGTTGCTCTCGTTTTTCTTTCTTTGTTTCTCACTTTCGCTGCAAACCCGCATAACCCTCCCCCCTTATCCTCCATCCGTCCCTCCTTGCCTCTGACTTAATCATTCTATCTTCCCCATCCATCCATCCATCCATCTGTCTGTCTGTCTATATGTCTGTCTGACCTATTTTCTTTGGAGAATTGTTCTTCTGTTCCCCTTCACACAAAGCCACCCCCCTCGAGGAAGATAAGTGTTGTCTAGCCTGCAGACCTGCAGTATCAAGCCTATCTTCCGCACCCTCTTCATTTTGAATTGGCTTGCCTTTTCCCCCAAGTCAGAGACCCAATTCCGCCCCCTCCCTCCGAAAGTGAATGTACAAAATTTCCCTTTGTCACCTTTGTGGCCATGTTGCTACTTTACTTTCATTGTTTAATAGTTCCATCAATACGCTTACTTCCATCTTGTCTGCTTTGTTCGTTCTTTGGGCTATTGGCCTTATTTCTTCGATCGCTCCATTTTGATTTTGTTTTGATCTGATAGATTTTTGTGTCCTCTGGTCATGGCTGACTTTGTCTACTTGATGTCTTCAGCTAGGTCCCCGTCACTTTACAAGTACGCTAACGCTACGACAAGGCTATTTGATCCGTTGGTTTGTTGTTCTCACTCACTGTCAAAAAGCTGGCAATCGTAACAACTTACAAAGTGATAAAAGGACACAAACTACACTTAATGGGTTCATTTTGTTTTCTGGCTTGATGAATTCAATTTTCATCATTTATCATTCAACTTTCTCAAAAGCCGACAGTGCGCGTTAACAATCGTCGGATGCGTCTGATATATGTATAAATATTCTTATTCCTAGGACATAGTATCATAAATGTTCCGGAAAGCGCTTTGTTATGGCTGAAGTGACTGTGAAAGTGCTTCATAAATACAGCTGTATTGTATTGTGTTGTATTTCCTTTACCATCGCTTTATCTAGTGGATGCGTAATGCAACCAGACACCAATGTAGCTTCTAGTCTCTGTGCCTTACCAATGCGGTGCGCCCCATATATGAAAGCAGTTTTAAAATAGGCCATTCATAGAAGGTGCGCTTTACACTCTGAAGTGCTTAATTGTGTGGAAAATATGGTAATCAAAAAGGTATTTTGGATTTTTCCATGTGTGAAATATGAAAATACAGTAAAGTCTCGTTATATCGATATCGGATATATCGATACTACAGTAAAGTCTCGTTATATCGATATTCAAGGAGTCCGAAAAAATATCGATATAACCGGGACTATCGATATATCCGACCCTGTTTGCATGTAATTTTCTCCGTGCGTGCATAGAAATAGTATCGATATAACCGGGACTATCGATATATCCGATATCGATATAACGAGACTTTACTGTATTTCTATGCACGCACGGAGAAAATTACATGCAAGCAGGGTCGGATATATCGATAGTCCCGGTTATATCGATATTTTTTCGGACTCCCTTGAATATCGATATAACGAGACTTTACTGTATTTCAGTCAACTTGAAGTAATATGTGAACGTGTGTCTCCACTAACACATTTGTGAGGACATACAGTCTGCACAATGTTTGTGTGCACAAAATTTGTGAGGTAGAGTTTGTCCTACAGATCACCACATAAAACGTTCATGTCGCCGCTGCGGCTCCGTGTTGTCCTCCCCTTTGATCCTCATTAGAGTGTCTTCCACCTCATGACAATTACCCTCCCCCCCAAAAAAACCCACACACAGCCTTTCTGCTTAACTTCACATGCGCCTCTCGTTTGAGGCGGTTAAAAATATGCCCAGCACAGGTTGGCACAATTGCCGGTCCTTGCCTCTGGTTTCATCTTCCTCCTCTTCCATCTTTGGAACGAAACGTGGAAAACGTTTTCCGGATTTATTGATCCTCCTCCCTCCTCCGACCGCACCTTCATCATCCTTGCCTCCTCTTCTCATCTTCTGTTTGATTATACCTTTGACCGGCTCCGTAATCAGCTCTGTGTGGAGGAGATAGCAGGCTGAATTCCCTTCCTCACCTTTTGGCTCTCCTCTTTAGCTTCCACCTCCTCCCTCGCTAACCTCCAACCACAGATTGGGCTTTGGCACATCTCCCGCTATTCCTTCCACCTCTGGTTTGGTCGACACCCCGCGCTTGACCCTCCACCCTCTCCATTTTGTCCCGCTTCGTTGTTTACCAGCGTCACTTCCTTTGAAGCCCCCTTTCACCACCCACTGTCCCTCTTCTGGCAAGCTGCCACGTCTCTCCTCCTGCATTGCCTTTGCGAAAACTCTTCCAACAATTCACACACGCAATGATGGATCGGAGAAACTGAACTGAGGCCTCAAACGCAATCCATCTTCCTTGTTATAACAAAGCATCTTTTCATGGCTATCTTACGGAGAAGGTGTTTCAGTGGTGAGGTAAGAGAGGATTAAACAATACTTGACAAAGTAATTGACAGTGTTGGTGTTCTGCAGGGTGAGTCATACATGTAAACCCATTTTTCATCTTCTGACCTCTTTTGCCTATTTCTCCTTCTCCTTCTCTGTATGTTCTGGGCAAAATTAAATGACATATTTCATCACTGTGAGGGTCTGTTTGAACCTTTGCATGGACCCCGTAACTGTAGCAACTGCTGTCGCTAAAAGGCTTCAATTAACATTGGATCAAAGTTTGCCCTTGATTTTGCACACTTTCATGAAACACATCATCTTCTCATTAATAACACAAAGAAGGGGTAGCCATGTGGTTCAGTGGTTGGAGCGTCAACCTCACAGTGCATGGGTACTAGGTTCAATTCCAGCTCCAGCCTCTTTGTATGGAGCTTGCTTAATCTCTTGCGGTGGTAAAATGAGGCATCGTGAAACAATTAGGATTTCCATGCAAATGGTTTGCTCCTGGGCCAAAGCATCATGAGTTTGGTTGGATGAATTAGTGGGTTTATGGATGAATAGACAGATGGACGGACGGATGGATGGACGGTCGGATGCACAGATTGGATGGACGGAAAGACGGATCGATGGTCGGCCGGATGGACAGACAGATGGATGGAAAGACGAATGGAAAGATGAATGGATGGATAGATAGATGGATCGATGGATGTACAGATTGACGGATGGATGGATGGGTGGACCGATTGATGGCTAGATGGGTGGAAGGGTGGAGGATGGACGGATGGATGGATGGACAGGTGAATGGATGGATGGGTGGATGGATAGATGGGTGGATGGATGGATGAATGGAAAGATGGATGGATGGATGTATGGATGGAAGGGTATATGGATGGATGATAGGATGGACAGGTGGATGGATGGATGGATGGATGGACAGATGGACGAATGGACGGATTGACGGACGGACTGATGGATGGATGGTCGGATGGACGGATGGATGGACAGAAAGACGGGTGAATGGATGGATGGACACAGAGAAAAATATGAAAAAGTATGATTACCTAAACATTTGATTATTAATAGTCACTTGTTCTTATTGTTGCACATTCATTATTATAAACAATATTAAAATGTCCCTTGTAAAAATATCTGGTACAGGACCTGCATGAAGGTAACGCCATGACAGCAGGATTGCTTCTGGGGTTTTTTTCTTGAATCCAATAGTTATAAAACTTCACAAATTGCCATCCATTTGTTTTCCCATCCATTTTACCTTCAAGATGGACAAACAACCACTCACGCTCACACTCACACATAAAAACATTTAAGACTTGGAGTGTTCCATTCAGCTGCCACACATGCTTTTGGAATGTGGGAGGAGACCGTTGTACCCAGAGAAAACCCATCAGGAGAACATGAAAACTCAACACAGGAAAGCCAGAGCTGGCCGGGAATTGAACCTGCATATATGCACTGTGAGGCTGACCCGCTGACCAATGGCTCACCGTGCCTCTACAAATTTAAAGTTCTAACTCCAATACTCAAAGGTCACTGTTCTGTCCTGTTTTAGAAGTGTCCTTCCTACAATGCACTTGACTCAAATCATCAGCTCATCACCAAGCGGGGAAGAAGTCCGAAAACGATAGCAGTCACTCGAATCAGAAGTGTAGCCGGAGGGACATATCTAAAACCTTCTCAATAGTAGCCCGTGAGGACCGCATTTCAAAAGCCGCAGAGCTTCAGGTTGAATTACACTATGACTACCCAAAACAAAAATATTATTTGTGAGTCAAAAATAAATGGCTGAGTCATTGACGAGTTACTCACACAAGGTTGGACTTTTTCTTCAAACACATGCTCGCTATTTTTGTAATAATTTGGATCACAACTCCAGAGCCACATGTGATCTTTGCAAAAACACCAGACAATAGCCGAGTAGTCTTTATGTGTCTGGCAACACTTACCAGAAGGCAGTTCAGTCAAAAAAAAAAACCAGCAAGAATGTCATCTACAAGACATAAAACAGTAAACACACCGACTGTCTGTGTTTATGGTTCAGTGGACGTTTGACTCTCTGTTCCACGTGTTGCATCAACACTCGCAGGCACATTAGTGGAAACAAGTGAGTGCATGTGGTATGATTCCAGAATGACGTATCACCATCTTGTCCATGTGTGTGTACACATGTGTGTGTGTGTGTGTGTGTGTGTGCGTGTATGTGTGTGTGTGCGTTACGAACATTTTAGATTTTATCATGAAAGTTGTCATCTTGGATTTGCTTTTGGGGGCCACTTAAAATGATGTGACAGACCACATCTGGCCCCCAGGCCTTGAGTTTGACACCTGCACGTTAAGGATATAATTGTGAACGGATGTTTTTAATGTCTATTTTAAAAAAAAATGCCGCCCCCATTTTTGAATCAGTTTATTGGAGTAGCTCTATTTAATTCAGGGTTAATTTGTAACAGGATACCTTTAATTTTTTTTGCAAAGGGGGCCAGATTTGGTGTGCTAAAAATGTAGGGGGGCAACCTTGGCGGATGTTCTTTACATATAACTTCTTTTCCTTTCGGCTTTTCCCTTCAGTGGTCGCCACAGCGACATCTTCATCTCTGCTACCTTTTTCGTTCTTTACATATAACATCAATTACAATATTTTCTACACTATAAGGCGCACCGAAAAGAAAAAAAAAAATTCAAAATCTGACCATGCACCTCATAATCCGGTGCACCTTATGTATGGAAAACGACTTTTAAATATATCATTCGTTGAAGGTGCACCTTATATTCCAGAAAATAAGGTAAATACATTTTAGCGAGCCATTCAGTATTTCTCATTTGCTTTTTTTAATTTTCATTTAAGCTGTTTTAAGCATGTGTTTTGGTTTATCTGAAACATGCATATCAAAATTGAATTGACATTGAAAATTGAAATTAAATATTCACTTAACTTCACATTTTATTTTTTTGTATAACAGATGAACAATAGTAATTGTTCTTTGGTTCCTTGCCTGCATTTTAGAAATGTTTTAAACATTTGGAAAATCACCATTTTAGAAAATTGGGGGTTCATTCAGTCAATTACTCAAATACTACTTTGCTGTAGCAAATTTAGCATTTAGTTGGCAGCACTTAGCACAGTGCTACTGCCCAATGTATTAATTCTAAATGCGGGGCGGCAATATTGATGTTATTCCGAGCCAATCTTCATCCCATTCAACCAAAGGATATTCTACGAACAGCAGCACCGCGTCTATTCCAAAGACCGTATAAACAGTCCCACATTAGATGAGTTTGACACATAAACCCAGAGGCGCCTGTTGAGATTCACGGCCAAATATGACCCGAGTAACACGTTTGGGACTTTAAACAATCCAGAGGTTCTGCAAAGGTCTTAAAACATCGGGTCGAGACATGCGCTTGGAGGTTCGAAAGCCAACCCGGTCCCCGTGGCCTACATACATGAAAATGGCCTTGACCCCTGAAGTGAAGGGTTATGGGAATGCTTCTGAAGGAGGTTGCTTGGCGTCACCTGACCAACTCACAACCTCGCACAATCACGCTTGTAGCCAGGTGCTAACCCTCCTGCTACCCTCACTGCCACCATGAGGGACCAGCAGATGCCTACGGGCTTTATGGAATTTGTAGTGTTTCTGTGCGGCTAAGCGCGACATAAACAAAGCACTGGCAGCATTCTTAACCTGATGCCTTAATCCCCCCGTGAAGGCTATTTGCGGGTTTGTCCGATTAGTCTTGTTTGTGTCGCTCGCAAACAAATTTCCAACTTTTATCAGATGTTTTTAAACAGAGCCACGGGGCTGTCGGGAAGAATTATTGATGCTGTCCTAGCTTTGAAATTTGAATGAACCTGTGTGATTTTAAGTGTAAGCTTTGACATTTCTTATGAGGCAAGAGTGCCCACATAAGGAACCAAACGTGCAAGAAACAGACACGGTGCATGATTTATTTAAGGTCTTAATGTACACACGTGCTCTCACTCAGATGGTGTGTGTGTGTGTGTGTGTGTGTGTGTGTGTGTGTGTGTGTGTGTGTGTGTGTGTGTGTGTGCGTGTGTGTGTGTGTGTGTGTGTGGGCACGTTGCGTTTTCAACAAACGTAAGGGTCCTGAAGTTTACTTTGTGCGTCCTCTGTTAACAAAAACAGCAGATAAGAAACCAGTCCTGTCTCCACACCCTCCGAATTTCCATGTTTTCTCTCTGCGTGTCTCTACAATGTCCATAGAATGAAATGTCGGCGTTGAAAGTATGTACGCACTACCCGCAGTCTGTGATTGTTGGCGTGAACTACTTGAACACAGAAAGAATGGAGTGATGAATGAAATAACTCACTTGTACTCTGGCATTTGACTCAGCATAATTCCGAATTGATCTTAGTTTCACCCCCTGATTCTTTCTATCTTTGTGACTGCTTTATTTCCTGTATATTATGGTTGTTCATGTTAAGCACTTTGTTTCAGCTTCAGCTGTTGTTAAAGCTCTATATAAAACAATATGTATTGTATTGTATTGTATTGTATTGTATTTAAAATGTTGAAAGAGAAGAGGTCAATTTGTTTTTGTTGTTATCAAGTATAGAGTGTAAAAGGCACTTTCTACAAAGTCATAAAGAAAATTTGATGGAATTATATTTAGGAACGATTAAATCTCCACTGTTCTTGATTTATTCACTCAAAATTTGCAAGTGGATAAAAAAAATATATTGCCCGAAATCCTCCCTGTAATCATGAAATTGCAGAACATTAGGACCTAATAGACAGGCATGATTGTGCTCATCGTAAAAATTGATAGATCTTTTTTTTTTTTTAACAGGCAGCGAACGAAGCTGCCGCGCTCCCTGCACATATGATTATTTTGCAAAAGAAAGTAAACCGTGTTCTGTGTCAAAATGGATTTATATTCATTTTTGTGCCAAGGTGAATGTAGTTTGATCTATTTGTGACTTTAGTAGACCACGCTATGTTTCTCTGGGCGTTTCATGACAAAAAGTTGACTACATTTTACATTGGATTTTTTGTGTTCTTGACTCACATTCGTTCCCATCTGTTACTGCATCATAAACAAATTCCAATTAAATTTGTGGGGGAATGTTGAATTATTGACTTTTGTTCTGCATGTTTGATATTAAAAAAAATGTGTGTGTGTGCAATAGCATGTCCCATTAAAAGCAGGTCTGACCGTTGCTAGGCTTGTCTTTCACATTCCATAAGACGACTCCAACAAATTGTTGCCTTTGCTTAAACCACAAACTAAGGGAACCATCCTGCATAAAAAGCCAAGAAGCGTGACTGAAGATACATCACTATAGAGATGCTCCAAACCACACACGCAAAACCTCCCCAGAGGACACTTCTGAACAAAAACCACAGCGACTAACTGTTGAGGTCAGTTGCCATGGTGACTAAGGCAGAAGCACGTTGACCGACCAAGGTGACCGACATGGCTGTTGATCACCGTGGTAACAGCCGAGATATTCCATTACACCAATGGTGGGGCTTGTGCACATTTTTTCCCCCTGAGCAAAAACTTGTTGCTCATCATTCCTTCTACTCATAAACACAACATCCGATTAAAAAAGATGAGAGCGAACAAGGTCATTACCGTGACGAACCGTCAAAGTCGGACGTTTTTAGTTTTACTGCACATGTGAGGTTTTATTACTCATTGTACTCACGCAATTGGTCAAAGTGTGTCTGCAGGCCATCTGGTCCCGGAACTGAGCACACCAAACGAGCCTTTTGGAACGTGCTCCACTTGTTGACCAAACTCCTCTGACCTCCAATGTCATTCTGCAAACAAAAACACAGAAAACGTTCAGATTTAAAGGACAACCGACGTCACTTTTTTGTTTCTTAACTGACATCAGAAAAACGTGTTATAGCATCTAAAATACCCAAAACACGCAGTATGATATTTTTATTCAAATGCAAAACACCAGTAAAAATGACTTAAAGTGTCCAAAATTTGCAAAAAATTGAGCTACGAATTGGGCATTTTCAGAAAGTCCCGCCCTCAGTTCGTGACGTCACGCCAAGACGTCTTGCATTGCTAGAGAATCAAAACAATGGCTTCAGATTCGGAGAATATGCTTTCTTGTTACACATCCAGTCATGAATATGATTCAAATAGTTCTGAAGAGGAAAGCATACATGTTTGCAATCGATTAAAGAATTTATTCCGTGCCATTATGAGGCAACATTGAGGGGAAATGTCTCACCGAAAAAGAGGCACAAAATGGCGACCTCCTGTGGCCACCTCCGTTTCCACAGGCTGATAAATTCCTTATATGGAGCTTGGACCCCCTCTTCTGGCGGCTTTGGGTGCAACACGAGGTCCTCAGACCAAACAAGTACAGCAAAATACATTGACGTGATGGAAGGACCGCTACAATGCGTCTTTTTTTTTGGTCAGTAGCGTTCCTTTAGTGCCGTCACATATGGACTCGTCACCAACTCAAAAACAAGACTTCCTGAATATTCAGCGCGAGTCTTAAAACGTAAAATCTAGCTATATGCGGTGGAATCGTATTAAAATATGCTCAGTAGAAGTCATTTGAAGCCAGTTTACAAATTATGGACACAACTTGTCCGGAGACGTCGGTTGTCCTTTAAGGGGAAAAAAAAAGTTATTTCGACAAACGCTGCCACATTGTCCAGACTTTCCATATACTGTACGCTTATAGTACAAGCAGCTCAAAGTAAACCTAAAATGCAATTCCCAAAATCAGAGTCATGGAATTTCACCGCATTGTCGTCTAAAGTTACAAAAAACAACCGACCATATGCTCACTGAGCATTGAAGGGCCTTACTCGCTAAGCTTGTTTGTGCTATTTCTTTGTCTTTTTGGGGTATTTTTTGAGGGCTCCCATACAGAAAGTGTAGGGGTGATGGCAAAGAGGAAAGGTTTGATGACAGCCATAAAACATATTATGGAAGTGAATGAAACATGTTGGAAGCATAGCAAGCACCCTGGCTTCTCATTGGCTCAACATGGCTCTGTTGGCAATAATTCACTATCAATAAGAAAATAAATAAATACATAAATAATACATGGATAAATAAAAGAATATGTAGATAAACACTGTAATTAAATAAATACACACAAAGAATACATAAATAAATGAACATACAAATAAATAAAAACATGGATAAATAAATACCTAAATACAGAAATACAGAAATAAAGAAATAAATAAAATAAACAACTAAACAAACTAATAAAAATTAATAAATAAATACACCAATAAATAGCTAAATAAATAAACTGATAAACAACGAAATAAATAAATAGATACATAAATAAACAAATAAACACATCAATAATAGATAATTAGCTAAATAAATAAATACTTAGGTAAACAGATAAATAAACACTTAGATAAATAAAGTGAAAAATAAATAAATGCGTAGAAATTATCCTCCTTTAAGTTGATCACACAGTTGCAAAAAAAATAACAGGTCATATTTTTACATTTGCACAGCAGATGACAATACAAGCTCATGTAAAAACATGGCAGAAACACTTGCATGTTTATGATGGTGTCACTTGGAGGACCAGATGAATCCAATGCATTTTTCTCAAGTGGAACAATTGTTGAAACACAAACAAATTGGAGGTTGACCAACAAACACAATGGGGGGAAAAAAAAGCAAACATCATCGTGCACACATCAACATTCAATAGTCCGGGAGTAAAAAGAGGATGCACAACAGATAGAGAGAGACGGCAACAAACATAAACAGTCTAACTGTATGTGTGATTATCTATCCGATGCAGTAGGAACGTCTAAACAAAACTTTCTACAAGAACACACATCTCCATGGACTCAGACACTTATACCGCAAAGCACATATCTGACATGTGCAGGCAAACGCAGTCTGGGGGACGTTAGCAACATGTCAACAAATACAGCTGGCATCAATCGTTTTGCGCGCAAACATCTCAGCACCTTACCTTGCACACTCGGGCCACTCTAGAGTAGAGTACCTTCCCGGCGGCCCCTTCGGCCTCCTGAGCGCGCTCGGTGAAGAACACGTAGACCTTATCGTCTTCTGGATTATCAGTTTCAGACAGTGGCGCGACCCGCACAAAATGGGCATCTGGAGAGCGAGGGACGGGGGAAAAAAAAGAAAACATTAATCTGTTGCACAATTGTTTTTTTCTGCTGAGATATTTCATACTTTTTTTCAACAAACCTCCAATTATTTATGATGTACTGTATTCCAATTACAGGTGTCAAAATCAAGGCCCGGGGGTCAGATTCAGCCCACAGGTCTTTTTATTTGGCCCATGAATGTAAACCACGCGTGTCAACTTGCTCAAACTTTTATAATTGACTGATTTCAATACAAGTACAATATTTTGCGGTGTCTAAGCCGCACCTAAATACGGAGCCCCTAAGGGGACATCGAAGAAAAAAAAAGAAAACTTTGCGAGATCTCGCAATACTTTGCATTCTCTCGCAAAACTTTGCATTCCCTCGCAATACTTTGCATTCCCTCGCAATACTTTGCATTCCCTCGCAAAACTTTGCATTCTCTCGCAAAAAATGCGAGATCTCGCAAAAAATGCGAGATCTCGCAATCTTTAAAAAAAAAAATGCACGTTCATGTACTTCCGGTTCATCGGCTGTGTAACCGAAAACAACAAACATGGAGCCTCTTCAACCGTTCGTTCGTTTAATCGAGTTTTACTTTAAAATTGGCTTGAAATACAAAGATATGAAATCCGTTCTTGAGATTAAACACGGTTTCCTAATAAGTGAAAGACATTTGAAGCGAGGCGTGAACAAAAGTGGACTATTTCGGCGAAAAACGTTCGATGACCTGTTCGTCTTGGTTGACTTTATTCACAACCAGTTGCAGCATTCCGGACAACTACACGGCAGAGAACATGGGCTTCTTGTCAGGAAAGAGGATGTTCGTCTGGTCCTCAAAGAGTTGGATCCGAAAGGAGTGTCTTTAAGGCAAGCAAGACGCCTTAGACGACGAAACTACTTCTCGAAAGGGCCGAATTTTATTTGGCATCTGGATTCATATGACAAACTGAAACCGTTTGATGCGCCGAGTTGTTGTCTTCTCTCAATAAGCAGCGTGCACGAGCGTCGACCTGAGCCAAGCTGACCCGGAAGTACATAAACGCGCATTAAAAAAAAGATTGCGAGATCTCGCATTCTTTGCGAGGGAATGCAAAGTATTGCGAGGGAATGCAAAGTATTGCGAGGGAATGCAAAGTATTGCGAGAGAATGCAAAGTATTGCGAGATCTCGCAAAGTTTTCTTTTTTTTCTTCAATGTCCCCTTAGGGGCTCCGTACCTAAACGCCTTGATTTTCTTCAAAAGATTACCCTTCGCCTAATACGCCGTTAAGCCTTATATGTAAAGTCATATTGAGCCACAACAGGACTTGCAACTACTGTCAACAGCCACTGATTCCATTTCCTCCGATAAAAGAGGTAGTGCGTAACCCTAGCCTCTAGTGTAGCACCTTATAATGTGGTGTGCCTTATAATTGGAAAACTTTTATATCGTTATGTATTACACTGTATTTGGAAAACCTTTTGCATTAATTGCCTTACACTCCGGTGCGCCTTATATATGGAACAAGTTAGAGAATGCACCATTAATTGGGGGTGCGCCTTATACTCCGGTACGCCTTATACACCGGAAAATACCGTCATCTATTAATTTGATGTTTACATGTAATAATTTCGTGGGTTTTATTGTCATAGCGTCCTCCGAGGCAAGATGTAAATCTAAATTTGCCCGCATGTAAAATGAATTTTTCACCCCTGCTCTGAATCGATCACAACACATACGGTCGCGGCTTTAAAGATACTTTGCCCTTACCCTGCATCCATATGGCGTCGTATTGCTCGGTACGGATGACGTGCCGGTTACCAAGACTACGGAAGAAGGCAGAGTCTCTGCTCATGAAGTCTGAAGTAATTCCAGCGTATAGCTCGCCATCTACATGACACAAGAGAAAGACTTCAGTTCTCATCCACCATGTTTTTTTTTTTCAATCCGTACCCCAAACGGCGTCATTATTGTTTGAGATGCCAACTTACCGACGATTGCTGATGCTGTTTTCTGAAAAGGGTCGTACGGACATTTGCCCTTTCCGCATTCTGTTTGGCTGTAAGAGAGGGTCTGATGTCCTGACTGGAGACCCAAAATAGAGACATGGGTCACTTTTGTATTAAATCTACTCTATGAATGAGTTTTTTTTATTCATACAACACACAATCAGACACACGATTCTCAGATGCTAGTAAATGGCAAATTGGGGGTTAGTAGGGTAAGTGGAGGGATTTTCAAACGTGTTAAGTCCAGTCTTAAACCAGCCAGCGCCACCAGTTCCTTTAAGCAGCATGTCTGAACACCTGCTCTGATCTTACATGGCCTTTCATGGGATTAGCCGGTCCCTAGACAAATGCACACACACACACACCCACACACACACACACACACACACAGACACCCACACACGCGCACACACACACACGCGCACACCTTCCTTGACCACACGGTCACACAAGTTCACGGATTTGAACCTCATAACTTTTTCACAACATCATTCATAAAATTTTGAATGTAAATTTTTACCTGTTGAGAATCATAACAAAAGCGACAAATGCATTATTTCTGTAAATTGACAAAAATACAACAACGTTGTTTCAGACTGCAAACTGATTGTCTAGTTTGGAAAATAAATTTGTTTCCCTTTAAAACAGAGACGCACCTCATCAAACTGAATCTCCTTCCCTTGTAATCTAAATGATACACATTATTACAATACAATACATCCCAATTTGTATAACGCTTTCACAACAGCTGCAGCTGTAACGAAGCGCTTCACATAATAGTCAACATGAACATAACTGGAACATAAAAATATGGACAGTTGTGTAATCTTAACGACTTTCCCCATGTACAAGACAAACACTTTATTTCATGAAGCAGTTCTATAAAATATCGTTATCATGATACATATCAAAAAGTATTTATGGGCAAGATGCACCAAACGGCATGACACTTACAGTACATAAACATTCTAAAAAATGTTTTGCGATTCACAGAAAGGTGAG
Organism: Hippocampus bargibanti; assembly: GCF_051943395.1. NCBI lineage: Eukaryota > Metazoa > Chordata > Actinopteri > Syngnathiformes > Syngnathidae > Hippocampus > Hippocampus bargibanti. The sequence continues at coordinate 32,537,066 of NC_142734.1, forward strand.
AGTGGATGAACTCTGGTCCATTCGTGCCATAGGGGCAGACATCACAGTCATACTACCTGATATGCCTGTGGATAGGGGCCATCGCTGCACACACACCCACACATGCACACGCACAAGGACACGCACACTCAATTTTCCCGTAGAAGGCCGTTTAAGCATCATGTTATGTTGAAAAAAAAAATCACATTGATCATGTTGTGGGTCATTTTTACCCATACGTAAAACCCCACACAAAACAGTCAAATAATAGGTGACATGAGCAACAACTGTTTCTGAGATGTTATGAACATACAGTGATACCTCGGCTTACGAACGCTTTAGCTAGTGAACTTTTCGCTTCATGAACAGTAAATTCGCGAGAATATAATCTTGGCATACGAACTTGTTTTCGGGAAACACACAGGGTGCCACAATGGCTGGCGGACTAGTTTTCGGCGGAAGAACACCAAACCACACGGCCGAACAGCGCCACCGGACTACTTTTCCGCACCCACTTTCTCTGAGTGCATCCGTGCCATACGTGGTTTGTTATGGAGTGGACCCCACCACAGGCTAGTGTTAAGTCCAAGAGGACACAAAAGAAAATGACGGTCGAGCAGAAGAAGGAGATCATCGAAAAACAAGAACGAGGTGTGCGTTTGTGTGACTTAGCGTCCCACTACCAGTATGTTAAGTCGACCATTGCTATGTGTGGCTCAGGGTGTTTCTGTGTTGTCCAAGCAACAGACTCAGGCCATAGAAGAGGTTGAAAAACTTTTGTTGATTTGGATTAACGTGAAGCAGCTAGCAGGGGACAGCGTGAGAGGGTATTATCACAGAGAAAGAACGGTAGCTTCACTCGACCATCACAAAGGTAAATAAAAAGACTTTATTATATAGTACAGTTTATTTCTTTAATTAGAATACAATAGCACATTTATTCTACATAAAATAAGGTATATTTTGTGTAGCTTTAAGGCTTATTTAGTGGAAAATTGTGTTTTGTGGGGACATGGGGACAGATTATTCTCATTATAATGGTTTCTTATGGGAAATAAATGTTCGCCAGATGAACTTTTCGCCTTATACACACTTTCTGGGAACCAATTGTAAGTTCGGAAGCTGAGGTATCACTCTATTGGTAATTTTAGGGTTGTGTGCAAACTTTTTTTGTGACTCATACAGCAACATTACATATTTTGTTTTAAATTCCACAAAACGTTTTTCGAGCGTGGCACAATAAACACACAGCCGTAATAGTACCTACAACTGTATGCTGTCATACCTGTCGGAAGACGCTGGTCGCTATAAAAGCACACCTTGGGTTGAAGGCCCCTGTGCCACACACGTACAGGTGAGTCTTGTTGAAGGGCTGCAGGACTCGGAGGAAGTTTGCACACTCCATCTGGATCGAGAAAGTCACATGATGTTGAAAATTGTTTGAACTTTTGTTGTGTCACTGTGCTATCATCCAATAGCATGTGTTCCTCTATTGGGGGTTCAGGTTTCGATTTACACAAACAGAGGGTTTAAAGTGAGGAGGAGCAACACCTGTTTTGAATTCCCTAGAGTTGCGCGAGCGTGGCTTTTGAGAGCGGTTTTACTTCTCGTAAATAAATGTGACACTTTTGACTGTTCTAATTATAGTACGATGAAATAATGAACAATCTCCTAAGTGACTCCTGTCACAGGAATATATTTGCGTTGACGTGTATGCAACAAAGACAAAGTTAGTATTATAAACGCTGAGGTTCATCTTATGTTAGTGTCTTTGGGGAATGCTGATTCACCTCTGGATCCTTTCCAGCCATGAGACATTCTTGGACCCGGTCAGGACTGGCAGGCCAACGCAACTGGAAAGAGTCAGAGAGAACGTGAGATTTAACGAGCGCTTTCACTGCTCCCTTTACATTTCACCCCGCGGGGCTCTGGCAGCGGCAGGTGTTGATGAGGAGGCGAGTTGACATGAGTGGAACACTAATCTAGAGGAAAGAGGTCAGGAGGTGTAGAGGCGGGACTGTTCCTGCGGCAACCTGCCTGAAGACTAATTAATCGACTGATTAACTCAAAGCACTGATTAATTGAGTCATTGAAATCATTTCCAATGCATTACTGCTACATGAATTACCCATGAATAAACACATCATCAAAATTCTCCAAACATGGATTGGATTGGATTTGCCTTTATTCGTCTCGCAGTGGAGAAATTTGACGAAGGCGGAAGTATACGCCGAAACATGTCAGGTATTTGAACACCTACAACACACTGTCTGTAAGAAAATAATCCATTTTAAATTGGACCCCTGGCAATGTTTTTCCCTCCCACGAGGGCCCCATTTCAAGCTCAGATAACTCCATACCCATATAACTTAGAAATTAATTATTTTTTTCTGATAAAATAAGAAAGTATAAGGTTTCTTACACTGAATTTAATCTTTATGTAGTCCTAAAAGTCAATATTATGTGGGTCCTGCAACTTCAGTGAAAACCCTGGCACTGGAGTGGACACATATTTGCACATCGTCTGGCAGTGAATGAGTTAAATTTTAATTATTTGAAGCATATTATTTACCTTGTTATGAAATGTGCTGGAAACTCAAATAAATCTGCTTTTGCTTGCCCTACATTTCCATTTTTACTACGTGTGTACTACTGTGTTCTAAATTGGACTTGACTGACTAGTGTATGGTGACATTGTTGTTTAATCTAAAGGAAGAATGTCATGCGAAAATTTTCGTGAACCTGAGACTGTGTTTCTTTGGTTAAAGTTGAAATCATTGATAAAATGAGTTTCTTGGACGCAGAAGAGGCAAGGGAGGAATTCAATTTTGTCTGCGTTTGGACAAAAGGACAGCGGAAGCATTTTGGCCCGGATGCCAAAAGTTTTGCCGAATTTGTTTTCATAAGAGAGCTTATCCACTCAAACGTTCCCTTTGTTTCCTTTTTTTATCGCAACACGTGATAGCTCTTGATAAATGACTTCCATCCATGTATGAAACTCATAAAATTTTGATCAGGGGTTGAAAATAAGCAAGGCCATTGAAGACACTCATCAAGTTTTTAAACTTAAAACGCAGTGACTGTAACTGATAAAGCACTCTCCAAGAGTGATGTCATAACAAGTGAGGGTGCCATCAGAAAACAATCTTGGATGTCAAGTAATGGCTCCCCGATGTAGTCACTGCAGCACCGCCTGATAGATAAACGATTAGATTAGAAACCACACTCTGCCTTATCGCCACATACCACACACTGGCAGGAACCAGCATGGACCACCGCCAAAGGATTCTCACCATGACAAAAGACCATCCATCCATCCATTTTCTGATCCGTATTATCCTCACAAGGCATGCTGGAGCCTATCCCAGGTGTCTTCAGGCAATAGTCTGGGGACACCATGAACTGGTTGCCAGCCAATCATCACATCGAGACAAACAACCGGCCACACATTCACACCGAGTGACAATTTGAAGTGTTCAATCAACTTGCCATGCATGTTCTTGGAATGTGGGAGGAAACCGGAGTACCCACGCAAAACCCTTGCAGGCACGAGGAGAACACGCAAACTCCACGCAGGAAGGATAAAAAAAAGGACAGAGATGGGTTTCTTCGATTGACAGTGAGTTAAGTCCGAATACAAATTTAGGAGATAGTCGACTTGAAAACAGTCCAAATAGTTTATCTTACATAAATCACCTAATATAAAAAATAGAGAATTCATGTTTACAAATCTGTTGATAAACATATTATCGGATTATTTTCTTTGGTATGATTCAGCAGAGTGGACTACTGTTTAGCACATCTCACAGTGCATAACAGTGCAGGGTTCGATTTTGGCTTTGGCTTTCCTGTTTGGGATTTGCATTTTCTACCCGGGCCCGCGAGGGTTTTTTCCGGGTATTCCGCTTTCATGCCATATTACAAAAGCTTTTATGGCATGTTAATTAAATACTCGAAATTGTCCTTTGGAGCAAGTTTGGGTGATTGTTTGGCTTTCTGTACTCTGTGATTGACGTGTAACCAGTTCAAGGTGCCCCCACCTATTTCCCAAAGACAGCTGAGAGAGACTCCATTATGCCCGCGACTGTCGTGAGGATAAGTACAGTGTAAAATTGCGCGATGATTCATATGCTGATTTTTTTCCTAAACTTTAACAGGAACATTTTGCCAACATGTGTAATTAACTTTAGATGTGGTGATAAGAATCTGAAATGATCACATCAAGACCGAAGAAGATGAAAAGGCTCCATATCTTAGCAGAGAAAAATAAATAAAATAAACAACGATGACAACCTGGCAACAGAGCGCATGGGAGGCAGAGGAGGGAAAAAATGCCCCAGACAAGTTGGAACGTTTTATAAACAGACTATGAAAATGGCACGTGAGCCTTTCGCCGGCACAGAGTTGACTTATGTCTTGGGTGTGACGATCAATCATGGCGCTGACTGGGTGGTTGGTCAGCTCACTCATGGCTGTTAGTCCGCCACTCTGCTTACTCGCTTGGCCTTTTGCCCAGATGCGCTTCTCACTGATGTAAGCATTGATTTTCCGAGACAGCGCATCCCCGTCTCTGTCCTTGCTGTGACCCTCAACACATTCTGATGGTTCTGGCGGAGCCATCATGGCGTCCGATTCAAGCATAAAACGGAACTACGGACACACGTACAACTGACAAGGTGTTTCCTTTTCAACTGGTGTCAGGCCAAAGTGTTTATGTTCGCAAGTCCAGACGTAATTTTTTTCCAAATTGATTTCATGACAAACGTTTGATGACTCGGATGTTAGCAGCGCCAGAGAGAAACAGTAAAAGAAACGTGATCTTCACTATCCCGTTCAAGAAAAGGAAGGGCTCACTCAGCACATCCTCCCGCAGGGTGTTTAAGACATCTGGTTTTGGTGTCTAACAACTCACACACATTGCCATGAAAATACGCAGCAAAAAAAAAATCAAGAATTCAGCGCTTACTTTGTGTAAAAACAAACAAACAGGAAAACAGTGTGTAACGCTTTTGGGCATCGATGCTGTTACCAGATTCTCCTCCTTGAACATGTTGATGTGAAACAAAGCACAATGTCTCGGCAAAAGTACAGCTTGTTTTCTCTAATTGTTCTCGGCTTCCTAACATTTCCAGTAAAGCCATTATTGGTGAAAATGTGTTGTGACAACCTTCTGTTCACAATTAATCATGAATAAATGAAAAGATGGGCTTTAAATCCCATCCCCAGAGTTATTTACGTAGCACACTATGTTGGACGTTTTTTGGGAGGGGACGATTTTCTTTGTGGGCAGGGGCTGAGTGGAGGAATGAGAGGAGGAACTTAAACAGACGCATACCACAAACTCCCTGAGTACCAATATTTTTGTCCATGTTGTGTTTGCATAGAGCTGTGGCGCAATTAACTGCAGGCCTTGGTGTAAAACACAGGTGTCAAAGTCAAGGCCCGCGGGCAAAATTCGGCCCACAACATCATTTTTTTCAGCCCGCGAAAGCAAATCAAACTTGTTAAATTCCATGATGATTACTAAAATCTGAGCCAAAATTTCATATTTTTGGATGTCAACCACAATAAAAGTCATTATTCTTGAAATTTGAAAACGAGTTATTCATTAATTTGCTGTGTGCTCTATGTGTAATATTTGAAGGGATTTAAACATTCTAATGGGTTCCCCAAATTCATAACGGCCCTCGAGAGGAAACCATAACTACAATGTGGCCCGCGGCAAAAAATGACTTTGACACCCCTGGAGTAAAATAATAAATAAATAAACAAACAAATAAATAAATAAATAAATAAATAAATAAATAAGCGAGTGAGTAAACAGACAAATAAATAAGTAAATAAATAAATTGCAGATAAGCAAGTGAATAAATAAATAAATAAATAAATAAGCAAGTGAATAAACAGACAAATAAATAAGTAAATAAATAAATAGCAGATAAGCAAGTGAATAAATAAATAAATAAATAAATAAATATAAATAACTTATCACGTTAATACCTCGGATCATTTTAAACTCCGCTCACGACTTTTCTCCTTAAAACTCGAGGGGCTTACGGATAATTGAGGGTGGTGTAACATACGTCGCCCTTGCAAACAGTAAAAACAGCAATAAGGAGATCTCTGTCGTTTGTCAGCGTTAACTTTTTAACAGCCACTTAGCGAAGAAAAAAACCATCAACATAACACACACATGTGGTAAAGGCTAACGACTTGGGATAAAGCCAAATGCTTTCCAACCCCAAAAATCCCCAAATGGTTCAGATATACATTTCCAGTGTTATACAGTACTTCCTTGACACTCGTTACTCCTCATTTTTTAATCAAATACTAACATCACCTCACACAAATCTGGCTAATGGGCCACGGTGGATGGATGAAAATGTGTGAAAAATGCTTGAATTCATCATGGTGTTTTTATGAGCACCTGCATATGGAATGAGGAAATAAGATTTTTTTTTCCAAGGTGGTTCATTAGCCAGACGTGACTCACAGGCCCTTATTTTCATAGCTGGCGTAAGTTTAGTGCAAAGTGCGGTATAACTGTGCTCTTGGGTACAGTTTCCTTTCTTTTGGACCAATGCGCAATTGGTTGGTTCCAGCGTTGTGGGAGTGAACAGATCTAACTTGCTCTACAGCAAAGCGAATCGGTTCTTCTCATTCCTTTAAAATCCAGCGCAGGAAAGGTGCATTGGCAGAAGAATAAACATACTCGTTAGAATCCATGCAGTGCGTCTGAAAGTAATTGCAAGCTCTCCACTTGCGGATCGTTTAATGTTGGCTGCTGTGAAATGGGCACTTGGAGAGTGCTTTGCATTCCCAATCGGGTGTCCATATGAGACCTTGACATACACCACAGATCTCAGAATCAAATCCGCAAAAATCATGCCACAACTTAGACCCGTATAAGAGTCAGCATGCACATCACCATCCATTGAGAGGTAAACACCACCTACCATGCGGGGGTTCTGCGTTACGTCATCCATGCTGGTGGAGAGCAAGTTATCTTTCATAGCCACATAAAGATGCATTCCGTCGTCATCGGGCAGCAGGGAGTGCAGGTTTCCCGCCTCCAGGGGCAGCGTCAGCAGGCGGCCATTGTGGATCAGTTCTATTGAGGAAAGACCCCCCAAAAAAATGGTGAGTCCGTAGGAATATTTTCAAGCGAGTGTTGATGGCGACGTCTTCACATATTCTCTCGTCATTTTCATTCAACCTTCAAGTTTTAAATTTCATGCAGCTCCTCTTTGCAGCTGAGTAAATGATTTAAGGAACTACGGTACAAGTTAAATGGTGGATTTATCGCCGTTATTTTCGCCGAAACAAAAACTGGACACTTGTAAATATGGGTTGTTGCAATATATCTAAATGCATTTCTTGATTCTGCACTATGTACAGTCTTGTTTATAGAACGGTTTTTGCACATCTACATTTGCACAGTATACAGTTGACATTTTTATTTTGTTATGCTTACAATATCTTGTTTTCTATCCTTTCACTCCCACCCCAACCCCATCCCTCTTCAATTGCTGCTGTGGACTGCAAATTTCCCCATTGCGGGACGAATAAAGGTATTCTGATTCTGATTCTGATTCTGATTTGAATTGGTTTTCTCATACAACAGGAAACGATATTGAATAACATAAAAACACAAAAGGCTTTAATTCCAGTGTCGACAGGATGTCATACAGCTGTGTTGGCATGCCAACTTGGAGAGCCAAAGTGCTCACCCATCACTTGCTGGCATTGCATGTCTATTCTTTCATTCAGTTAGCAAATGATTTTTTTTAATGTATTCAAGTTTGTGTAGTATTGTTAAATAAAAAAAGAGCAAAATGCCTGGATAAGTGCACACACTCCAAACTCCAACATGACAGCGAGAGCCTGGAAACGTCTCTCCAATTACACACATGGTTGCTTTTAACAGCCAGTACAAACACTTTGTACTTTGGATACGACGTGGAAAAGGTTTGATCAAATAAAGTCAAGTGTGGGTCCTTGCAAATTTGTATTGAGATGTCGTAAAATTCAATTGAGTTCAGTTCGTATGTAACTAGATGAGGCTTTAAAGATTCAACTTCTATGAGTAGTTGAAGTGAATTGCCATATATGGCAAAAAAATGTGGGGGTACACCCTGAACTGGTTGCTTGCCAATCACATAGGCAAAGAAAAAAAACTTTTGCACTTACAATGCACCTTTGGGACATTTTAGAGTGTTCCCTTCAACCGCAATGCAAGTTTTTAAAATGCGGGAGAAAACCGCAATACCCGGAGAAAACCCACACACGGACAGGCAAAATATGCAAATTCCACACAGGAACGGTCAGAGCCAGAATCACACCCTTCTGATGTGCTAACGAGTCGACCACAGTGCATTTGAATAATAATAATAATAATAATAATAATAATAATAATAATAATAGAAGAAGAAGAAATAATAATAGTAATAGCAAGAGTAGTAGTAATAGTCATAATAACAACAATAATAACAACAATAATAATAATAATAATAAGAAGAAGAAGAAGAAGAAGAAGAAGAAGAAGAAGAAGAAGAAGAAGAAGAAGAAGAAGAAGAAGAAGAAGAAGAAGAAGAAGAAGAAGAAGAAGAACAACAACAACAACCTTTATTTTTCCCACAATGGAGAAAAAAAATTGGACATTTTCTAAAATGTCCGCCCTTCACAGATACCCCCCCGCCGGCACTGGGAAGGATTAAATATTGATCCAAAAAAATGCCTTAGGTTCTCCAGGAAAAAGAATAGTCAGCGTGATGTCTGGGTTGCTGGGGTCAAACTGCTCTCATTTGGATTCATTATAAAATGCTATGCCGGGATCCCAACGTACAGGTGCTTGGATTTTAATCGCAAAGAATTGAGAACTTGGACTTTTTTTTTTCGAACTTTAACTAAGAATGTTGAAGAGGATATCCTGTAACGGTTTGTGTGTGCAGGTTACATTGAAGAAAGGATATTGTTGTTGAGAGCAAAGTGGGGGAAATAGGTTGCTAAAACAAATAAATAAATAAATAAATAAATAAATCCTGATACAGTAGATGTAAAAGAAGATACCGTCATCTTGCAGGTTAACCATCCACAAATATTTACTATTGTCCGAACACTTTCTTAACACAACAGGTACTGCTCTCAAAATCTAAACATAAAACTCTTTGAATCTTGAATTAATATTATTATTATTTTGGGCTGTTTCTTTTCCAAATTAATCACAGTGTCCAACATGGCGCATCGAGAAAATTCCACAATGCAATCCAATTAAGCAGCTACAAGCTGCGAGCCCGTGCGGATTTGTTTACTCTTTCTAGCTGCGCTGTTATTTTGCTACCCACAGAAGCGACAACCAGAACCTGCGGGAGTCCTCAACTTTCTATTGCCTCTGATGTGGTTTGAACCAAGCTTTGTCCTTCATGATTCAATTCGATTATTTAAACAAAAAAAAGTGTGTCCCTTTTGTCATTGCGCTCATTTATGCGAGTGGAATTCAGTCATGCACAGGTCAAAGGGAAAAGACAGAGGAGGAAGGGGCGCAGCAGGAAGGAAATATATTTTTTTTCTAATTGGGAGGGGCTGACACAGAGAAAAATGACAGTGAGATGAAAACGGTCAGAAGGCCCTTCAGAGATAAGAATGCCAAAACCTGACATGGGGATGGGCAGACGAGGGGCGGGTGAAATAGCCGAGGGGAAAGGCGGACAGAAAGCAAACCTGATGGACATGATGGTGAAGTGACGGATGGCGATGGAAACAAGAGACGACAGGAGGTGATTTCAACGAAGAGAGAGGTGACGGGTATGATAGGCGCAGAGGAGGATTGAAAATGAAGTGGGACCGCGTGGACGAAGCCAAAGACAATAATGAATCCTGGCGTTGAGTGATAACGGAACACAAAGTGATGCACAGGTTGGTGGATTGAAGAGGATGGGCGGAGATGATCAAGATATCACCTAAATGTGGGTGACAGGATGATAAATTGGATAGTTGATGGGTGAGGGAGGACAAAGAAGACAGTTTGACTTGGAGGAACAGACAATAAACTGAGAAAAACAGAAAGAAGGATGGGAATGAAATTACGATGGGGCATGATTGGGAAAAAAAAAACATTATAGAGAAAGGTGAACAAAGCTGTTTTTTTTTTTTTTTTAAAAGGAAAATAAGTGTTCTGAAGAGCACTTGATTGAGGATGAACGGTCCTATGCTGGATGCTTTCCACATAAGCACTTTTTAAGCAAAGGCAAATAGACGTTGAGCAACAGGTTTGCGAGCATGCTAACAAACAACCAAAACAATGCCACTAATCTTTAGTAGAGGTAATAGCTACAATTCTAATTACATTAAAAATCTGGGCGTGGGCTGTTTACATTCTACACAGAGAAGAGAGTGAGAGAAAAGAAAATGTCTAAAAAGAGCCTTTTGTTTCAATGTCACTCAAAGAATCCACACCCAATGTGGCCGTTTATTTTAATGGTGTACAGGTATTCCCCATTGCCATTCAGTGTTACTTGGAAAGCAGTTTGTTACCATTGTGCAATAACCCACAACCACCCCCTCCCATACAAATTGTAATGGCCATAATCACCTTGGAAATGGTCATAAGTTACACATTGAGCTTGTAAAGGGATTTCATTCTCACTCAGAATGACGACACTAAAGCACCCCTCTCACACCGGAGACACTTTGTCTTCAGAGAGGTGGAATATTTCGTCATGTCAGTGAGTTAGCGTGTTTCACACCTAAACATGAAATCACCCAACATGCTGGGGGGGGGGGGGTTAATCTGCTTTCCTTCTTTTTTTTCCAGTTAAAAGTCCATTTGTGTCCATTTCAGAGTGTGTGGGGGGTTTTCTATGTGCTGTTTTTTATTGGTGGCAATGAGTAGAGCAAAAGCCTAAGTACAGTTTCGCATTTCCACTTGAAGGAATTTCCACTTGAAGGATCTGCATATGGAAGCATCCAGCAAGTCATCTGAATTACAAGCGCGCATGCCCCAAGAGCAGAGTGACCTTGCTTCGTTCGATATTAAAGCTCACTTTAACTGAACCTGAAACCACCTCTGCAGTGGAAATACCCGCAACATCTCAAGTGGATCCAGTAGGTCACAAAAAAATAAATAAAAACAGATGCCAGTCAACCCATCAAAAAGAGGCAAGATATCAATATATCTGACAACTAGCACAAAACATAACTGCCTTGTTGCATTTACATTTGCTAAAATCACCTTTGTAACATAATATGCTGTCATTATTTTCATAACATAAGCTTTTATATTTACATCGTACCATTCAAGGCACTTAAAAGACTTGACTTGGTTTTCACAGCGACCACCTCAGGGTAAGGCGAGGCAGCGCTCATGGTAGCATGGCACGACTTTGTCCGGAATAGTTCCCAAGCAGCCAGCTTCTGTGTGTTTTTCTTTTTGATTTGTTTTGCATGTAAAATAGTACGCAGCTTTCCAAAAAGTATTTATAACAATTATATAAAGTATTCTTACACAGAGGAGGAGATTTATACATGCAACGGTTAGCTTTGCTATGTTTCATTTCAAGCTAACGTTCCTGTATGTATTCCATTCCTATGATGCCCAGTAGTCGGCCATCTTTGATGTGGCATGATTTCTTGTTCGTCTCCCTGGAATTGCTCAACATCCACAATGTGTTGGCGGATGAACGCGCTGTGCTGAGCCGTGCTCGAACGACAGTTAAAAATGCTGACATGCACACAAGCCAGGATCCGTACAGTCATGGGTTTCGTAGAGTTTGACAAGGGGGCAGATTGTTTCTTCAGCATTACCAATGACAAAAATAATGGAGAAATCAGAAACAAATTGGAGAATGAATGGCGTTTCTTTAAAAAAGCGACGTCAAAATAATACACTTGCAGCAGTAGTGTATTAAGAATTAGGCAGACAAATCTTTGTGATTTCAAACATTCTACTAGTGTCCGAGAGTCCTTCGCTAATTAATAAATTCATTTAGACTTTTGAGTCTGACAAGCCAAATCGGTCTGACCGTTTCCAATTTGTCTGGCCTTCTTTATCCTAAACAAACAGATTCTTGTCAACAAATTAGCCCGGTCAAATGGCTCCCATCTTGAACTCACCACCATGAATGGCTTATTGAGAATGAATGCATTCTTTCCTCTAGCCTGCAAACATACAAAACACGCACGCACGACCGTACACGTTACTGACTCAGTCGTGAAACCAAGCGGCTCCAGTCGCCCCACCCTGACTCTTGGGAAAGTTGCCGTGGCAACACGAGCCATGCCAGCATAATTTGTGAGTGGGCGTGAGTGATGGGTCGAAGATCTCCTCCCTTCTCACACCGCTATGTCCCCAGCCCTTAAATCTAAATGCGTACAAAACGTTTGGGAATGCTAATGTGCTTTTAAAAACATCAACATAATGGGTGATATGCGATGTGTATGTGGAACTGTCGCGGCTTGGAATTGAAGCAGATTTACGTGGTATAGCAGATGTGAGACAATCTGTTTTCATCAATGGATGCTACAGCTCCGTGTTTGCTTTCAAAACTTAGCTTGTAGCATACGTGCACATTTCACCATGACGCCCTTGATCCACTAGTAAAAACGATGCTTTGATACTCTCCTCTTTCATGGAGAACTGCTTCATATGACAAAAAGGGTGGAGAAAGTGCTGAACAATGAATCACTCTGTGTCTTTGTGTTGTCATATTATTTGATATTTATTTTGTTTTTTTTTTTTTACTTCAAGATGGCGCTTCGAGAGTGGCTGCCTTGACAGCAGCGCCTGTATTTAGTTTTTTTTACGTCTTTTCCTTCCCTCTTTCTTTCATCACTTTGCTGTTGTGAAATGTAAATGTCTCCAGTGTGAGACTAATAAAGGCTTATCTAAACTAATCAAATAAAATATCCCCTTCTGGACAATTGACTCAATATCAATGATGAACTATGTAGGGAAATGAACGACCACTGAATTGATAGCTATGTTTTTAAATGCCATTGGAGAATTCCTTGATTGTTCTGAACTCCTGTATCGTGCCAATATGATAGAAAATAAATGCTGCCTGTACAGATTTCCATGGCAGGGGTCTCGGTGTCATTTAATGCTACTTCCCAGAGTTCATATTTCTGACTGAAACGGTCTACTTTTGGCTTGTGGGTGAAGCCAACATTGTTGGCAAGGTGAAAACATTGGCAGTCAAGGGTCAGAATCGTGAAGAATCATATGTACGTCTGCAAGGAAAACTACCTCGCCAATCACTTTCTTTTCTTCTTGGCAGACTTATGCGCAAGTCTGCCCTCTGAGTACGGTCATTCTTATCAGCTTCAAGTTGACAGCAGGGGTCAATGAGGGTCATGACCTCTGATCCTACCTAATTGCCCTTAGACCCCTGTCACTCTGAATCAAAGTTGGCATATAAAGGAGCAGACGCAGCGAGACATAATCCGAAAGGGCCATCGCCTATTAGGACATGCGAGCACACAAAGGCAGACATGTACGGTGGGACATGCATGAATGGCCATTTTGTATTTGCTTAAGTGTCTATGTATCATACAGTGTGTGCTTCCGTGAGTGTCCACTTGACGTCCGAGCGTGTTTATTTCACATTTGGGGGTCGGTGATTTTATGTGGCCAACATTAGATGATTGACGACCGGTCATGGGAACTCTGATGGGCCTCGACGTGATTAGAGCAAATGTGTGGCGTGTGATCCAGCTAAGAAAATTCCGGCGCACACACACGCACACACACATGCACACACACATGCGAATGGATAAGTTAAAGTTGCTTTTATCCCCTATAATGCAATGGGTTATTTGATTGCAAATGTGGCATTCGGGGGTAATTTTTGGTCGTTGCTTCATCGAAGTAACCATTAATTGTGATATTGTGCTTTTAATTTTTATTGCAACGATTTTCACTTTTGCCTCGTAAAGACGAGTTGCCGCTACGGGTGTTTGGGTTGACCCCCATCGATTCAATGATATTCTCTTTCACAACGCACATTGTTATCCTGCCATTTGGTTGGGAGCGCTGGGTTTTTACTGCCATTTCATCACAGAAACAAATATTCTTGCAATTGAGCCATGTGGCCTCAAATGACACCCCTGCTGTGTGTTTATCTATCAGCCTTTTTATTGCAACGCAGATGTGAGAGAAAAGAAAAATTGTCCCGCTACAACATTCGACAAGAACACCACACAATGGTTTCGATGAACGCACCAGTGTGTGATGGATAACATGATCACACACACACACACATTGCTAAAAACCATATATTATTCCCCCGACCGGCCAGATGAAATTGGGAGACATGCAAGGCTAAAACGTGAGTCAAAACCACTCAGTCTCATGTTTGTACCATTTTTAAGTTGACTTCCTATCTTAGATTGTTCTTGCATGGCATCTAATGGTTAAAAAAGTTTGAATCCCAAACCCTAACTCTCGCCCTAACTCCATAACCACGTAACCTTAACCCTAAAACCACAAAAAAACAACCTCCTATCTCAAACCGCCAACACTTCAACTTCAACGCGCCCCTATACCCTAACCCATTAACCATAATGTCTGACATTAATCCTAGCTCTCAAAATGTAACTTTAACGCTGAACTCCAGACCCACTAAACCTAACTCTGACCCTTAACCCAAACCTAACTCAGATACCCTAATAAAGACCTGCACCTTATCCCTAACGCTTCGATCCTGATCCCAAATCCTGCAACGAATCCCTCACCCTAATGCAAACGCTTTACCCTAATCCCCTATACCGGTAACCCTAACTCTAACCGTTAGTCCAAACCTAACTCCAACACCCTAGCCTTAACCCTAGTCTAACCATAACTCGTAGATCCTTACCTCAACCCCCAAGGCTAACCCTTAACCCACAACCTCACCCTAGACTAACCCTAACACATACTCTTTACCTTAACCCCAAATTTAACCCTAAACCAACCATAAGTGCTAGTTCCTTGACCCAAACCCGAACGCGCACGTCCAACCCAAACCCTAACCCTAAACTAATTCATACTCCTTACCTTAATCCTAATTCCTCGATCCTCACACCAAATTCTACAACTAATCTGTAACCCTAACTCTAACCTCTCGCCCTAGTCCCTTTAAATAGGTAACCCTAACTTCAACCGTTAATATAAACCTTACTCTTACACCCTAAGATTAACCCTAAACAACACTAACTCCTAGCTACTTACCTCTAACCCGAAGGCTAACACCTAACCCAAACCTAACCCTATATCAAACTCTTCACCCTAACCCTAACTCCGAATCAGAAAAAAACCACAACTCCCATCCCTACACCAAACCATAACCTCAACCGTTGACCAAAACCACTTAAAGATTGTTTTAATGGCCCCATTTGACAGTAGAATTACTGTTTGTCGAATATTTTAGTGTTTCGGCATGAATTCTCCAGTGGTTAAAGCTGTTTAGAATGAAAAATGGTTCATGAAGGCACTGCCCGTCCAATACAAAAAAAAAGTGATTGCCAAATTTAAGTGTTAAAATTAGGCAAATTAGCTCAGCAGCAGTAAACAATCCAAAAAAGGCAACAATTATTTGTGAGACACAAAAGTGTGCAAAGTGGACTTTGTTTGCATTGCAAATTGCTGCCCAAAAGAAAGCAGACTCGTCATCAAAGATGCCGGCGCATGCTCCGTTTGCAACGACTATATGCAACTGTACAACCTTCTGTACTTATGGCGTGATGCTTTCTTGGAAGATCTGCTGTGTTTGAATTCAACATCACTGCCACTTGCTGTAAAACTTGCGTTTATATCTCTGATGTGAACATTTACCGGTCCCTGTAGAAGTCACTTGGATGTCAGTTGCAACTGTTGAATTTTGACACCGCTAGTGACTAGCGGCTAATCAAAGCGAATGGGATGTTACGGTTGAAAGCTACGACGGCACGATGAGGCAGAAAAACACAGCTCGGAATCCCTGAAGCATATGGCGAGTGTCAACGTGGGTTTTTCCATGCTGCCATCGCTTCAGTGCGGCAGAGCGCATCTGACAACAGAGTCTAGGAGAAGAGGGATGTTTCCTAATTTGGTTGAGTAGGCGAGCTGGATTTGTTTGCTTTGATTTGATCGAGAGTGACACATTTTGAGGGAGGCAATATTCCTAACTTTCAAAACGAATCAATGCGTCAAACATCTTTGTACGACATGTTGGGACTGTCCAAACATTAAACGTGTTGCAGTCATAATGGTTAAGTGTTCACTGTGAAATGTAATTGACATACAGGTGCCGTATCCCACGTGGAGCTGAAAAAACAGTATCTAAAAGAGCCCCCGTTCTGACTCCATGTTCACACGTACGTGATTGTTTCTTAAAAAGTATGTCTTTCTCGATCTGGGTGAAGAATTTCCACATCCACAGGCATGAAAATATCTTGTGGCTGCAAGACAGCCCATAATTGTCTATTGGCGTGTCTTTCTACAAATTTGGATTTGGGCGATAGCTGCTGCAATCTCTGCCGTGATCGCTGCCACCTATTGAATATCATCTCTCTCCTGCGAAGAATTTCAACACAAGTTAGGTGTTTTTCCATCCCCCATTCATTTTCTACATCCTGAACAGAGTCACCGGCGTGTCGGAAAGGAAAACTACACTTTGGTTGTGACTGACTGATTGCCAGTCTGTTGCAGGGCACCTATAGAGACAAGCAACCATTCACACCCAGGAAATTATTGTCGCAGCTAATTGATGTTGGACCAGAGACACAGGCCAACACTCCACACCAGGTGAGGGTTCAAGGTTATGGGTAATAATATATTTTTTTTTTCCATCGTCATATCCTTGAAGCCATTCTGTGATGTGAGAATTGTTTTCAAGTATTTCTACATCTTGGCAGACACACTTATTTGATAAATTACACTGATAACATGTGTGCGTGTGTGTGTGTGTGTGTGTGTGTGTGTGTGTGTGTGTGTGTGTGTGTGTGTGTGTGTGTGTGTGTGTGTGTGTGTGTGTGTGTGTGTGTGTGTGTGTGTGTGTGTGTGTGTGTATTTAGTCTCGATTTGTATCTGCCTGCCAGTCTATTTACTGTGCGCAGGGGAACTCTAGTGTCTGGTGCAACATTCCCAAGGGGTGGAATTTGTTGGCTGCGCCACTACTGAAGGGGTACCGGTAGCGGGGGTGAGGAAACCGGGGCATGTTTCCTGTGGAAATGGGGTTATCACTTTGCCAATTACTAGCGCAATTACAACAGGAGCCTTGCAGATGAAGCTTGGGAACAGTCTGTGGACCTTCTCCGCTGCTTGAAATAGGCCCTTTCAAATCAAGTCGTCACTACTTGTTACTTTTCACTTTTGATAAATGTGATTTACATTTTTGGATCGGTTTCCATTAACTCATTCACTGCTGTTCTCGAATATATTTTATCGCGAATTGATGCCATTCCCGAATTTGTTCGGGTTTTGGTCTTTCTTGCGAGGGGTGTTGCCGATAAGCGCAGGTCAGACCTCTGGCAATGTTGTTCCTTCCCACGAGGGGGCAGCATTTGCCTTTTGTACAGCTCTCCCCATTTCAAGCTCCAGACCCTTATAATTTGGGAATTAACTCTTTTTTTTCTGATTAAAGAAGAGAGTCTAAAGTTTCTGACGCTGCATTGGACGTTTATGTACTTCTAAAACTCAATATTCTGTGGGTCGTGCAATTTGAGTGAAAATGACAAAAACCCTGGCACTAGAATGGACCCATTTTTGCACATCATCTGCCAGTGAATGAGTTAATCTGGTGGCATTTGCCGATTAGGTCTCTTCATTGCGACCTTAGATGAACAAAGTTGGAATGCTGATGTTCGTGCAATGCCTCCGATGTCTGTCTAATTACAGGTGTGATGCAATAAAATGTATTATTATAAATTTGAAGTACTGTCTCATTCGCTAACTCAATACTTTTAATAAATAAACAATACACTGATTTCCAGGTGACAAATCAAAACACGAGCAATATAAAAAAAGATACAAATAAAATAAATCAAGTTGCTGTAGGAGAAAGATTTTACAGTGGATTGTGTCCTTATGAATAATAGCATACTTAAAATAAAGTAGCAGTAGTAGTACAAACTATTGGATATCTACTATTATGTTTACAAGTCGATTCTGTCATAAACAGCTGCTATTCAGTTTAAGATGTGTCACTTATTAAAATCCCACATGACATTCCTACGGGCACACACATCCCAAAGTCAACTGCAGACCAAAGCCACAGCTGGCATGTCTGTACTGTGTCACCAACAGGCCAGACCCTTGTGCATGGCTTGAACTTTGACCTCAGCTCATATGATTATTCATCATCATTATCATCATCATCATTCGCAGCACAAACGTGTCGAATTTTAGGGTTAACCAATTGCACTTAGTGGAGAGCACCCATTGTAAATAAAGGTTGGCTTGTTATTAAAGTTCAGGCTAATGTAGCTGTTATGGATTTCATGACAGCAAAACTAATATGATTTGGGTTTTTGTGCTTTTAAATGTTTCTCAAAATGTCTCGTATCATTGAAAATGTAATGAATGATGGTCAAATTATTATGCCTTTTCTCCAAATGACTATTTTTGGATTCTCAATGGACAAATCAACCTGCCACCTGTTGCTGTTGCCTCAGAGTGACAGTGAGCAAGGGTGCCTTGTCTCTGCATATATATCTTACTTGGCATTAAGAGGCAAAGACATGAAAGACAAAGTTATTATCCTGTAAACAATCCATTCTTGGCTCAGCGTTACCCTTGTTAGGGATAACGGTTCCTTCAGTGGACAGCTTAACGTGTGCATGAAAGGGTTAAAGTTGAGTTAAGAGATACGTGGACACTGCAACACTATCCAATAACGCTTGTAGCAAAATCATGATTTTTACTGTGTTTTCAAGAGATTTGAGTTTCCAATTTGTGATGAATCCCTTCCTAAAAAGACCAGACCAGAAGATCTCAAAAGAGAAATCAGTGTACTGTACACAAGACTTGCTGATAAGACCATCTCTATTTAAACAGGAAAGGGAAGGCAGACTTCCAACCTTTTGTGTCACTTGGCAAATCTTTTCATCTTCAAGTACTCTTGAGTTTGGCTCTCTAATGCGTCACAATAGGGACGTCAGAATGGGGTTAGCTGGTACAGCTCATGGTGATCTAGATGAGTCGAAACAATTCCTCATGTCCAGATAAGAGCTGCTCACATTGTGTCAATCCAAAATTTAAATCCAGACGAAGAAATCTTCCTTGTTTGATGCTGATGTCCCCCCACTCGGCGGTTTGCCTTAATTGTGGAAACAAAATGAGTGCAGCGTCTGATAAAACAATACAAAAATGTCCTAAACTGGACTGACCGAAAAAGAATGAGATAACAACCAGACAAGGAAAGAGATCCAACTCGAGATTACAAATGCGGGTAGGGGGGAAATTGTACTAAATTGATACTTCAGGGAACTGGCAGTAGCGTGAGGCTTAATTTTTACTTAACCATGTGCTTTAGGCTAAAGATAGCCTCATCACACCAGAAACCTCGACAGTACGCATTAAGAGCATGCCGACTGTTGTCTGGTGTTTGTTGTTGCCAAAGCAAGAGTCCAGCTAGACTGATGACTTACTGAAAGAAAACGAGAAAAGATTGTGACCCTGAAAAAATGTTTATCAAATTCAATGGAAGAGTAGAAATCTCAAGTAACGTTTCTGATTTGAGACGTTCATGAATTGAGGTCATGGATCCCATCTAAATGAATGGAAATGCAATTAATCTGTTCCAGCCACAAAACTAAATTAGGTTAGTTTTTTTTTTTCACCAGTGTGTGGTTCAGATTAAATACAAGGAAATATAGAAATAATTAACACAAAACACAATATGAAAACTAATTGATGAATAATTTATTGCTTAACCAGTAAAGGTGAATGACAACTCCTCTATTTAAAAAAGTGTCAACTTCCAAAATAACAGAAGGAAATTATGCTTAATGTGTTTTTTTAATCAATTTTTCCGTTTTCCTTTTCAATCCCTTGCTTGATTTTGGCATTCCCGCCCAATAAACGTTGCCTAAAGTGGACCGTCACACTATAATTTCCAAGATACATTTTAAACAAATTTGTTTTGACCACCCATCCATCATCTGATCTGATCTCCACTGTACTTATATGATCACAACACAAATGCCGCCGAAGTGATTCACTTGTGACTTTTTAAGTTATTAAGAAACAACATGTCAGTGAGCATATGTAGTAAAATCTCAAATTTGCTCAGCTTCTTGTGTGATTAAATCAGCATGAAACATGCTGGAAAATGAGGCCTTACATAACTTTTGTTTTGCAAGAGCCAGTAGCTGAATTTGACTTATATGGGAACTTGAACGGTGACAAAGAATGGCCGTGCGACCACTGGGAACTGTGACCATTAACTTGAATAATACAGACTGTCATGGTGTCACATCACCGTCCGCGTGAATTGCGCATCTCAGCGGCAGCAATTTGCAGCAACCGAGCCTGCAAAGAATTGGCCTAGATAGTAACGCATCTGAAAGAATAAATGAATAATATCCTGATATTGTTCTGCCGTTGTATGTTTTACGGCGAATGAGGACGACTATTAATTGGGAGTGTGATGATCAATAGATTACCTGTTAATTAATCATGATGAATGCAACAAGTACTGTTGATTCAGTCTGAAGGGGTTTGATTCAGAAAGACCACGAACAGATGTCACTTATTGTTCAAGTCGAACCAGATCAACACAGTGCTGTGGCACAAATCTAGACAATCATATTCTGCCCTACTGAATGAACAGAGGAACTAAGAACATTCGGACAGAATGAGATCGTCCTTTTAATTCATTCAAAGAAAAATAATAAGAAAAAAAACGTTAAAATGTCATGGCGTAATTTTCATAACTGTTGACCAATCCGCCAGATGATGTGCAAATATGTGTCCTCTCCAGTGCCAGGGTTTTTGTCATGTTCACTCAAATTGCAGGACCCACAGAATATTGGGTTGTTGGATGACATAATGATTAAATGCATTAAATCTCTTCTTTCATCAGAAAAAAAAAGTTTATTTTGAGTTTACTTGGCTGTAGAGTTGTCTGCATTGAAAGTGGAGGCGACTGGAAAAACATGGCCAGAGGTCTGACCGAAGCTTCAAATGCACCCCGCTATAGATAAACTAAACCAGAACAAATTTGGGAATGGCGCTCCACACCATGCTTTTCAATTCCTGAATACATTTGGGAATGGAAGTGAATGAATTAATCAATAATAAAGTGCTCACAATTAAGTTCAGAATCAGAATCAGAGAGCCTTCAATCGTCCCACAATGGGGAAATTTGCAAAGGCCAATCTGAGTACACGGCAGCTGGGTTGTGTGTCTGTCAGCTTTGGGTTCAGGGACAACGGAGCTTCGTGATGTCCTTCTACGTAATCCAAACAACCAATTTGGAAGGGTGCGATGGACGCATGGAAACAGCTGTCTTGGAATTCTTCCAGATGTTGGCTCTCCAAAAAATAAGGGTCAGCAGGCATTACAGTGGACAGCTTATCATGTTATCAGGTTAGAGGTAATCATTATTGGTGCATGAAAGGGGTAACGTATTCACTCCTATGAATGTTTTTATTCATTAACTGGAAGCTAACCATGACTGGACTCGATAGTGAACTCTGCCTTTTAAAACTGAATGTGTTAATATGGCTCTTTTTTACTGCTGTAATATATATCAAGAGGTTTTTTTTTTGTTAGCTGATAGATCTTTCATGCGACGTTTGCGCTATATGCTCGGGCTTCTGTTGGTCCGCACAGGATCTGCAATGAGCATGTGTGTGTATTTGCACATTTAGGAGCCTATCATTACTGTGATGAGTCACGAGAACATAATTTGTGGTAGTTCTTTGTATGCATGTATGTGCATGCTCATATGATGTAATAATTAAAAACATAATTTTGAGTATTCTGTATTTTACCAGTCGCGGTAAGTATATTAAACGCCCTGAAAAGTGAATGTTTTGCAGTTATAGCCAGTCAGTCTGCATCTTGACATCATGTTTGATTACTAAAAAAAATAGAAAAATTATAAACTACGCTGAAATGACGATATGGCACTAATTCCACCATTGGAAGCTAGTAGCTAGCAGCTAGCTGCTAAAAGAGTCAGCTGGGAAGAACCGTCAGACGAGTTTGCGAAGGCAGTTTGACAGGTGAAAATTACTTTCTTGTAAATACAGTTTGTTGCTATACAAAGTATAAATTGGGGGAGAAAGGAATGTTATCTAAAATTGAAAACAAATACAGTAAAGTCTCGTTATATCGATATCGGTTACATCGATAGTACTGCTTATTACGATACTATTTCCATGAAGGCAAGGAGAAAATTTACATGCCGCAGGATCGGATATATCAATAGTCCGGTTATATCGATATTTTTTCTGACTCTGGAGAATATCGATATAACGAGACTTCACTGTATTGTTCAAAATTCAATGAAACACATTAATTTCTCTTCTGTTCTCTCACAAGGCTTTTGTTTTCATTTTTTGGTTGTTTTTTTTTTAAATTCCATATTGAAAATTCGATTATTCTAATTATTTGTCATTCAGATATCCGAATACCAAACTATTCACTAGCCTTAACCCGAATGTGTGATGTTCAAATGCATCCACATGATGGTCAGGGTCTAATAGAAAGAAAGTGGATGATTTGTCTTAAAACGGGCACTTTTGATGAGGTTTAAGTTCCTGGCATCCAAACACTGGTGCAAAACCAGCCATCGAGCCAAACCATAATGAACTCCATGCCAACCATGTTCTGTCTCAAAACTATTTCTCAAATAGAAAAGACGCTTATTCTCTTTGACCGCCATCCGCAACAAACCTGACTCTTTCATTAACTCGTGCATGAAAGAACCACAGAACTCAACCAGAACGCAAGCAAATTAGATAAGAAAGTCTGCCATCTAAATGGCACGCTTGCGAGAACAACTACTCGGGATGCGGACAAAAGTGACGAATCGGCCGATTGTGTCTGTCAATTGTGTGGAATTTTGTCCTTCCAGCAATCATATTAACAATGGGAGGAGGAGGGTAGTGAATTCATTCTCAACAAGTTTGCTGACTAGAGGATGATGACACATTGCCACCGGCTAATCAGCAGGTCGGCCACGGAAGCCTCCTGCCATGCACAATTCGTTAGGGAGGATTAATTTTGCGAGAAAACATATCAATGACAGAGAAACTGAATTTCTCTTATCCCTCCCCTGCCTTTTTTTTCAATTACTACTCCAATGAGGACAAATGCGGTTGAAACTGTGTGGATGCTGAATAATGAATGGATTCTCAGCGTTAACCCACGCAACAGTTTTCAGTCTCTGCGCCGACTCGTCTTTCTCATATTTGTCAAAAAGAACGACTAAGCTACATGAATATTATTGACTACGGTTTGTATGTTCAATATGAAGAGTGATTGTCGTCAATAAGCCGATTATAGTAAAATAAACCTCAGTTACCAAACGTGGAATTTTATACCTGGGTAAGCTTTTATTTTGAAAATATCGTCAGCAACGTGATGTGGCATAATGGTTGACTTGATTAGTTTTCCAGACACAGGTTGTGTCCAAATTCACAGGCTGCGTCTCCCCCAAGGGCAGATTTTCAGATTTTATTGCCATCACAAACTGTTAAGAACAAAATGTGGTTTGGAAATGTGTTTATTGTCTTCTATATCTTCAGCAAATACAAAACATGTTTTAACAAGTTTTATTTGAATACTTGATTATTATATTCAAATAAATGTGTACGGAACATAAATCCAAATGTATATCGGCAGTGGTGCAAACAAAAAATCGACCCGACATCTATTTCTCATTACAGCAATTACACACACACACACACACACACACACACACACACTACACACAACACACAGGAAAAAGTGGTGACTCCCATGAGTGACAGAATGCATCCACACCCACGCCCACACCCAGTCCACTATGCCAATACAAATAACAACACAACATCGTTTTTATTTTGCTACTTGTACGCTTTGCAAAGGTGAACATGCTTATTATCTCTGTGAAAAAGACATGGTGATAGGAACTGTTGAAACCGATGAGGAAAAAGACAGAATGCATCCACAACTCCACTTTTGCCAACCGACACCTTTCTTGTCCACTATGCATCAGAAACGTTTTAAAGCATCTAAAATACACAAAACACGCAATAAAAATGACGTATAGTGTCCAAAATATGCAAAAAAAAAAAAGTCCCGCCCCCAGTTCGTGACGTCACGCAAAGACGTCTTGCATTGCTGGAGAATCAAAACAATGGCTTCAGAGAATATGCTTTCTTGTTACACATCCAGTTATGAATATGATTCAAATAGTTCTGAAGAGGAAAGCATACATGTGTGCAATCGATTAAAGAATTTATTCTGTGCCATTTTGAGGGGAAATTTTGGGGGGAAATGTATCACCAAGGAGGAGGCAGAAAATGGTGACTGGGCTCATGTGAGGAATTAATCAGCCCGTTTCCACGGGCTGATGGATTCCTTTCATGGAGCTTGGTCTCCCTTTTCTGGCTCTTTTTGGTGCAACACAATGTTTTCAGACCAAACAAGCATTGACGTGATGGAAGGACTGCTACAATCTGTCCTTTTTTCGGTCAGGGGCGTTCCTTCAGTGACGTCACGTACAGACTCGTCACCAACTCAAAAACAAGACCTCCGGAATATTCAGTGCGAGTCTTAAAACGTAAAATATAGCTATATGCAGTGGAATCTTTGTAAAATACGCTCAGTAGAAGTCTTTTGAAGCCATTTTACAAATTGTGGACACAACTTGTCCGGAGACGTCTGTTGTCCTTTAAGTGACGACACGTACATGTAAACTCTTCGGATGTTCACATGCTGGGATGTCATTAAAGTTTAATACCCACCTGTGAAGGCTCAAATGATCATTTTCATTTCACAATATTTTCTTGTTTGACTGCTTAACATGTCACCATCTTGGTTTTTTTTTTTGTTTGTTTTTATGTGGTAACAATCAGCTGCTATTGTACTGAGTGTTGTCGTGAAAATTTAGTCCTATAAAACATAAAATTGTGACCATTTTCCAAGTATATCTTTCACCAGCATTTTTTTCTGTTTTCTGTTGAAATCCAAGCACTGTCATCATTTGATTGGATTGGATTGGATTGGATTGGATTTGCCTTTATTAGTCTCGCAGTGGAGAAATTTACAATTCACAGCAGCAAAGTTATGAAAGAAATGAAAGTAGAAAACCCCCAAAAACATTATTAATCAAATAAGCTGAATTCCGAGGGGCCTCTGAGCTCACAGAATTAGATATTTAACCAACATTTTGGGGTAAAAATCTCAAACGCCACACCTGAACCATTATCATGCTCATACTGAATCCCAAGAGTATCATACATGTGACACGTTAAACGCCCAACCCAGACATGAAGCTGCTCCTACGAGCTTTGAGAATTACGGGGAACAGCTACAATTCGGCTTTTCATACTACCCAATCTCGACTGTGCTCTTGTGGAGCACCCACGTGATGATTCAACGTGTTTGTGCAATGTGCCACACACTGGCACAAGTGAACGATACATAAACCCATGACAAAAACAGTGCCCATTGCTGGTTTTGTCATTATGTATTATACAGTGTACTGTCAGTCGAATCGGCTCGGGGCCAAGGAATAATGAATTTAGTGGTGATGCGTGTCTGGGATTTGTGCCATCAAATGATTATTTCCTTGTAGCGCTTTATGAAAATGTCACAGACACTCGAGTGTGAATCCCGAAGGTTGGTGGGAGCAAAAATAAATACATTAATAAATAATAATAATAATAATAATAAACTGTAGAGGTGAGTTTATGACCAGTGTGGGGAACCGACACGCTTGCGACCAACGGATGGCACCGGGCACCTGCAGCTGCACAGGTGTTGGTCGTTTTAATCAGTGGCAGTTAAAAGGACTCCTGGCACTACCATTTAGGGTTGGGTCATTGTTTGTTTCACCCTGTCAGCTTTGTCTCATTTTGTCATGTTTTACTCAAGGTTTTGTTTGCTACTTTGGACCTTTTTTGTTCTGATGACTTTATTGTTTGAGATATTGTTCCTGCTGACTTCAACCACCTCCACCACCTTGCAAATCGTGACAGGTATGAAGTTAGTAGGTTCTCCGCCTCAAATCCATCTTCCTGTGAAATTATGTAATAAATAATTTTTTTGAAGAAAATCACCAGAAAGTGCTCTAGGACATGTGTCAATCTTTCTTTAATTCCTGAATGACATTTAATCAGTGTCATGCGGACGAAAATGAAATTTGTCTCACTCTCTCCTGGCTGTCCCTTAGCTATTCTAAACATAGTAAAAAAATCAATAAATAAAATGTATTTATACCCACAGAGAATGAATGCAACAATTCACAAGTCAAAAATGCTCTTACATGGCGGTGTTTACAAAACAAAGCTTGACACAAGACTAACAAAGGATAAAGACATCTATCCATCCCCTGAGGGGTAACATAAATATGTAGCGATGGAGTGATTGGCATGTGAGATGCAAAATGATCATATACCGTACAGTAAAGGTGTGTTGTTTGTTTGTTTTTCTTACCAGAGTGTGTGAACTGCAGTCGTGGCTGAGATGCTTTCCAAGCCCCTGTTAAGGTGGCTGCAAGGTGGACAAGAAGCACCACCGCGGCCGGTCCGCACATCCTCCTCCTCCTTCTCCCCCTTACACAAAAACAGCCACTAAGTCGCAGTCTCGGTTCCACAGCGAGCCAATTTGGGCAATTCACAAGTGCCCAAACTCCCAAGTGCACACACTGTCACACCAAAGTGGTGCACTGTTAAAAATAAATAGATATACAATTCTTATACATATAAATATATTAATACAGATAAAGAAATCCAAATGGAATTTGAGTCCTGGACGCCACGATGCTGTGTTCAAATAGTCCCAGTGAGCAGGGCGTGTGTCCAAATCCTGGAAATAATTTAGCACTCCTAGTCTGCATGTAGCAGCACCATCTGCGGGCTTGTGTCTTTGAGTCGTGTGCGTGTGTCTGTGGGTGTCAGAGACGTGGTGAGTATGTATTCCGGGGGAAGATAAAAAATTACATTTAATAAAAAAAAAAACATGTCATCTCGACGCTGCCTCCTCGCAGCTTGACAGCTCTCTTCTGCTCTGTCTCTTATTCTTGCTGCTCCCTGCATGTGACTTTCTCTCTCCCTCTCTCTCTCTCTCACACACACAGACCCGCCACACTCACACCAACACCGCTCCATGGAAAAACAGTCACAACTCATTTTCACTCTTTCATTCTCAAAAAACGTTCTCAACATCAGAATCAGAAAAACTTTATTCGTCCCACAATGGGGAAATATCAACATCAAACTGTTTTTTTTTTTTTTAAGTCTGACCCCCTATTTTATGACTGTGTTCTGTCAATTAACCAATGGTAACATTGAATAACGCATTTTCCGGTGTAGGCGCACCGGAGTATAAGGCGCACCCCAATGAATGCTGTATTTTAAAAACATTTTCCATATATAATATTTCGATAAATGAAAACAAGTTTTCCATATCTAATATATCAATATACTGTATAAAGTTTTCCAAATATAACACATGCCACATTATAAGGCACTACAGTAGAGGTTGGGGTTACGCACTACTTCTTCCACTAAGGAAAACTGAGTCAGTGGCTGCTTTTATTTGTAGCGAGACCTGTTGAGGCTCAACATTACTTCACATATAAGGCACACCTGAGTACAAGGCGCAGGGTGGTCTTTTTAAGAAAATTAAGGCTTTTGGTTGTTATACACCAGGAAAAAAAAAGGGATTGACTAATCATCTTCACAAGAAAAGTTAAACAAAACAAAAACAGTCAAAGTACGTGACATAATACAGCAATACAACAGCTATCCAAAAGATGTAAGTAAATGCGATTATACCTCATCTTTATATATGTGTGGGTTATAAAAGGTTAACCTGAAACTGAGATTCTGACCAAATGTCCAATACAAAATTCTCACTTGCCACACAAAATATAAAAAGAAGATAAAGCAATTAATCTTCTTGTCATGGGATGAGCAACTGCAAAATAAATAAACAACTATTTTTTATCAATAAATACATAAATAAATGAATATATGAATACAATAAAAGGCTTTAAAAATTCTATGTGTAAAAAATATTCCATATGCATTTGGGAAATGGGAAAACCATCTGAAAAAAATATTGAAAATTACAAAAGAAAAATATTTGTCTTTGTAGGTGCCAAACTGCAAATATGCAGGGGATGATGGTAGTTTTACGTTGTAAAATCACCACTCACCACTTGATGGCAGAAATGAATTTTTTGCACTGATACTTGAAAGGCGCTTAAAATGTAATGTATTATTATTATTATTATTATTATTATTATTATTAATCTTTTACTGCTCTATACTACACTGTGAGTAGGCTTCGTGACTTTTTTGGCAGGTTTATACAGTACAATATGCATATCTTTATTTATATATATTTTGAATGATATGATGGACAAACATAGTAGTCTGCCTGTAGGAAAATTTGCAGTGAGTTCTTGCCCTGAATGTTTTTTTTTCTTGTTTAGCCATTTTTGTGCAAAAGAAACAATTACACTGGACAACAAATGTGTGTGATTATTCATTATTAATAAAAATGAAATACATTAACTAATTCACTGCCATTCACTAATTAATTCAGGGTTTTTTTCTTGCGGCGGTGGGGCCGATAAAGCGCTGGTCAGACCTCTGGCAATGTTTTCCCTCCTTTGGTACAGCTGCCCCCATTTCAAGCTCAGACTCTTATAACTTAGGAGTTAACTTTTTTTCTGATGGAAGAGAAGAAGAGAGTCTAAGGTTTCTTACGCTGCATTGAATGTTTATGTAGTCCTCAAACTCAATATTCTGTGGGTCCTGGAATTTGGGTGAAAAATGACAAAAACCCTGGCACTGGAGTGGACACATTTTTGCACATCTGCCAGTGAATAAGTTAATCGCACTTTTTTTGGCAATTAGTGTGTATTTATATTTTATATTCACAGCAACACTTTTGTACACATTGATTCTCTTCCCACCTTCAAATGCCATCTCAAAACCCGCCTATTTAAAATTGCATTTTCTGTGTAGCTGTATCTCTTGTTGATATTTATAATTGTATTTTATTTAATATTGTATCTATGCTTGTTTGTGACTGAAAAAGTGTCTTTGAGAGCTTTGAAAGACGTTTGAAATAAAATGTATTATTATTATTATTATTATTATTATTATTATTATTATTATTATTATTATTATTATTATTATTATTAACAAAAATAGAAGACGATAGTGATTGATTCGATCCTCGTTAAATTGAGGTTTGACAAGATAAAATGATAAATTGTGTGACGTAATCTGCAACAATTGCGCTCCACAGTGTGTCAGAGTCAGATGTTTTCCCTGAAATGATACGTAGAAATTGTAAATTAGACGCCCAAGGGGAAGTTCTATTTATAGATTCTACTGACAGGTTCTTCAGACATTCGGTTGAGAGCAAAACATTTCTCGCTGAGCCAAAGTTTTTCATCATATGTCTCATATTTCCCGCTAACCCAAATGCAATCATTAAAGCCGGTGTCTGTTTTTTTTTTTTTCCGCCGTTGTTGTTATTTCCGAGATGTAGCAGCTCACTGGGGCGCGGCAGGACTGCGCATTTTCTCAAGTTCACTCGCGGGCTCGCAGGGACCTTTTATTCAATTCACTGAAATAAAGAATGAATTTAGGTTGGGTACAAATGAAGGAGTATCTACTTTCTCCGAAACGTTACGATTGACTAATTAATTTAATCAGCCGACCTGATGGCTGTATTTTAATGAAGGCTCGTCATGGCAAAATATGATCTTACGGCCAGATCAATGACATTATTCAATATTGTACAACCTGGCGCTTATTCAATGCAAGGTCATCCGAAATGAATTTGTTTTGAAGCCTCCTCCCTGTGGAAATGGCCATGTCATATCGACTAAGAGGCTCCTGTTTTAATCACTACCACAAAAGGTTTCAGTGTCTCACTAAATCTTTACACTTGATAGTTCTTCGTTTGTTGAATGTAACATAGCTCATATGAAACGATTCATCTCAGACTATTATGCAATCCAACCATTTTCTGAACAGCATATCCTAAAAAAGGTCATGGGTCCAATTTCTTTCCCAGCATTCTTCGGGCATTAATTCATTTATCTTTAATCCACTAAGGCCGACAAGGTTGTTGAAATGTGACTTACATGACTACTGATGTTGATGTTCTACAATGACAATAATGAGCATTCACCAATGAATACATCTCATTGTCTATAAAGTACTTGAGAATGGGTTGTAAAACTTAACCTGTGACTGTAAAGAGCATCCTTGAGAGTTTTGAAGGGTGCTTGTAAATGAAATGTATTATTATTATTAGTAGTAGTAGTAGTAGTTTGAATGGATACACAGTACTGTATATACTTTTTGTCACGTGTTAAAGTGGTCGCTACGAACCAGTACGAGAAAACAAAATTTATTTATCTTTTACCTCTAATTTGACTCACCACTCCACCAAATTAGGGACGGAAGATGTGACCAACAAGGCATTAACCTTTTTTCCGTGCACTCGAGGCAAACTTTCACGACCTTTCTACTGACTTGTTTAGTTAGACTTCAGAAATATTGTTGAAACTGTCATGGAATAGCAAGAGAAGATTTTGGACATATTCGGAGACAAAACAAGGGTGCTTTCAGGTGAGAGTTTTCAAAAATGAGGCAGAATTACATCATTCTGCCTTATCATACTTTTCCCCCATCATATAATTGATTGAATGTTACAAAAAATAACACTTCAAAATGTCTGTGTAAGCTCTCAGTGGAACAGGAGCGGTCCAACGATGAAAATGTTTCTTCAGCTGTCATCTGTACTTCTATGAAGGTGTCGGACATTTCGCTTCTCATACGAAAAGCTTCGTCAGCGAACAAAAATTTGGCTGGTAGCTGTGGCACAACTTTAGTTCACTGACAAAGCTTTTGGGATGACGAGCGAAACATCCAACACCTTCATAGAAGTACAGATGATGGCTGAAGAAACCTTTTCATCAATACTTCAAAATGATCACTCTTATTATAATCTTAAATCCCTCTCCAACTGTAGTGACTAATTTCTGAGAATTTTCGAAGCAAATGTTGCATTGTCGTCAGGGTTGAAAAGAAAAACCAATAATCCTGTCGTCAAAAGTCTGCCGATCGTTTGGCGAACAATTATGACCTTAAAGAAACCCAAATCCTCACCACCTGAAGTCACCACGAATGAGATGAAGAAAACATGAGAATGAATGTTGTGGTGCTTTTTTGGATTGGCTTGTGGGTCATAAAAAAATACAAATAACAATGTTGAGTGTTTCATTACAACCTGCCATGCATGTTTTTGGAATGTGGCAGGAGTAACCAAAGAAAACCTACTTTTTGAGGAACAGCAATACCAATGAAATCACATGTTCTATTACAACCGTTTTAGATATTTATAACAAGCACCTCCGAAACCATCAGGTTATTATGACGAGATAATTTGTGACCTGACCGTTGGGCCTTCTTAATTAGACCAAAAAACCTCCCTGCCACTCGAACAAAAGGCCTCTGATTTTGTCGCTGAGAAGTGAAATCCATTAGTCAACTGGTGTGTGAGCGTTGGCTGTGGAGATCATTATAGACCTCACATCTTCCCGCTCCCATTCTGCATGAAGCACACTGACACTAACACACGCTTGGTTGTCGTGCACATTCCCTATGTCGCATGGATTGAGTGTGAACGTTGCGGTTAATGAGCGCTCATTGTCAGCAAGTTGTTCTGTTTGTTCAGAAGCAACGAGGTTTGTCTCCTTGGGCTGAACTCAAAGCCCAAGTGTTCACTTTAATAAAGAAAGCAGATTGATTGGCAATGTGCCTGTGTGTGTGTGTGGGGGGGGGTCATAACACACACTTCTGAGGCCGTCAAATAAAATTGCCATGTGCGAAAAAAAACTAGGTTTTTCAGAAAAATCACGAAAAAAAGGCGTTGGGACGTTCCCTGTGATAGTGTCGCCATCTTGTGTCATTACTCAGTTATCACTCCAACGAGAAAGACAAGGCGTTTCAAAGCACAGACCTATTGAAATCACCCCTTTCGACAGAGGAGGGGGAGCTATCACGTCAGCGAAATCGCCATATTGTATGTGGAAGTGCGTACATAAACTCATGTATGTCCTGTACTTCATAAAGCTACATGATACGAAGTACAAGGTAATGCTTCCCGCTCTCCCATTCACATTAACAGTAATATCTTAGTAAAATGATAATTAAAAAAGTATATGCAAGCACATTTAATCTGATAATTATTTATGTGTTTATGGAAGAATGTAGGCAGCAAACCAGTCTGTATTTATTTTACATTTTCGTGAATAATTGACGACACAAAAAGTTTTAACAGCTTAAGTGATGATTATGTAAATATCAATTTCAAATATTTAATGTCGGTCTGTTATAACCAAATCCTCTGAAGCATGTGCAGATTTTCTGAATTATTATTATAACATAATAATGCATAATATTCTATGCATAATAGAAATGCCAGAAGACTGAAATAACTGCAAAAATGTTTCATTAAAAAGAACTGTACACAATGCAAGAATAAAAGTATTAAATATTTTTATAATAACGTATTATCATTATTATTACTATTTCGGCTTTTCCCTATACTCATTATTATATATTATTTTTATATGTTGTTGTTGTGTGTTTCCACACAATCTTTTCATTACTGGTTGCCGTTTTGAGAACCCCCAGACTGAACACTGATGAGTCTCCATTGCTGAAGTGTTAACAAAACAAAAGACTACAAGATGGCGGACACCCTGACTGATAGAAAGGAATGAACGCGTCCTTTCTGTAATGTGCAACTTCTACCACTACAGGGCACTGTAATTCCATTTAAATTCATCCGAAGTATACTGTATTGATAATGACAAGCCCGGCAGTTTCAAGTTGTTTTAAAGGCATAATGTAATATAAATCCACCCATCCATTATCTGAACTCTTTATTGACAGATATAATATTCTGTTGTGTTGTATGTCATTTTATCAAACATTTACTCTGGAAACTTTAAAATACCGTATGAATTCACAGGGTGGGTGTTCCCCGTTCCTCGTATGATGTGTTTCTTATGGGTTTATCCAAATATTTTGAGAAACGTTGTGAATGATTTTCGGCGTGGCTTTTATAATCACAACCCGGCACATCGTTTAAACAGATTTAACATTACTGGGGAGTCAAATGATATATCATCTAGAACGCAGAACAGATGTACTCGACCAACATTCAATGCCACAGTGGTGACACATTAAGGCGCAGTTATGCCAAAACTGCTTTGTCAGCCACCTATTTCAACCGCAACAGCGATTATCCAAATGTTTATGCCTGCAACTGTTTTGTTTACTCTTTAGAGCAAATTGTATTTTTAGATTCACTGCCCAACTAATATGCATATTTATTTTCTTTACATTCTTGAAGAGAAAAAAAAGTTTGATGGTTGAATGAGACGGGCAGGCGTCTCTCACCAGTGTTTTCCTCGACAACACTTCCCTTTTCGCTGCCGTTTATATAAGCCCCGCCCCTTATAAACTTAGCCGTCCTCCCATTGGGCACTTTGTATGATGTGCGTTCGATTTCATTGGTTATTTTGAAGAGGTGGTAAACAGATTGGTTAAAATAGATAGGATGGAGCAAGGCTAAAAATAGAATAGTATATAAATCCAGCCTTCAGCAGCATGTGGAGCAGCATACACCTCGCAGGCTGGAGGAGGAGGATGATAAATGGGATCATGAGGAAGAAATAGAAGTACAGCCGAAATCGCAAGCCACAAAAGTAAAGCAAAAAGATAAGGCGAAGTGCTTTGAGAATGAGAAAATACAAATAAGAGCAAACAGTCTGCGTTTCTGATCTTTGCTTCAATCCTAGTTGAAGTGATCCCCTCTTGGGCGCTGCGCCCTTTTTTACGGTGTCTCATCACCGTTTTGGGTGGAGTAGAGAGTGACGAGTCTGACGACCTTCCTTCCGGCCTGAGACTTCACTCTTCCTGAACCCTTTCGTCATCTGTCATGAATACAACGGTGACATTGAGACGAGCAAAATACGTCACGGTCACCATAATATAATTTGCGGGTTTTTAATGTGTTTGACTTGATACTGCGCTGTGTGGTTCCTACAAGTTCACTCATTGAAAGGGGGGGTTCTCGATGAATACTTTTCATTGTTCAGCAGTGTTTTTATATGGGAGAGGGTGGAGTACTTTTAGACTTAGGCCACATTTATGGGATACTTCAAGTACAGTACACTCCGTTTTTTTATATATGATTTATTTTGTGAAGAAATTGGGTAGCAAGAAAACGTGCCAGTTTTATCCTGGGTATACGTGCTATAATTCTGTAATGAGCATAATCGAGGAACAGCAACCGGATGCAGTATCATATGCTTTTTTTTGTATACACCAAAAACTAACTAAATAAAAAAATAACACTAGCTAGTACAGTGGTACCTCTACTTACGAATATCTCTTCATACGTAAAAATATGTATGGGCTGCTCTGTGCAGCTCCGAGCAACACACTGAGAGCGGATCTGCCTTTGCCTATTGGAATAAGCGGTTAGCCTGTTTTAATGGCACATTACTCAGAACTATTTTTAAAGATCACTTACTCCACGTGTCATAAAATCCTCTTTGTATCTCCACTCGACCATGCTGCCCCCTTTTAAGTGGTGTCTTCCAATGTAACGCCACCCATGGTTGCACGCTCCCTGCAGTTTTTGAACACGACAATGCTCCATGTCGCACCCTCCCACACAGGAGGAAATTAGCTTACCTTGACATCCCACACACGCTTTCTCTGCAGTGCAGGAATCGGCCAAGAGTGTGAGTGGGGCTTTGTGTAGCATTACACTCTTCAGTCAGCAATCGCCCTGGTTTGAATAAATACTCCCCTGCGTTGATTAGAAATAAAGTGGTTAATTGTATTATACTTTTACACTGACTACAGTTGGCTGGCAGGGATTCCTGGGACTAAAATTGTATACCTTTCAGAATCAAATTTGTCCTGAGAACACTGATTTTCTCTGAGCTGCCCCAATTCTGTAGCGTTGCAGGCCAATGGCAAGGTGACGTTGGAATAAACGGCGTCGTCGAAAACGTTTCTCGGTTGACAGCTTGGTGTAGAAATTAATCAATAAACATGGTGTTTTATTTTCAGACGCCTTTTATCCGCACATTTACATTGCAAAATCTGTCACTCAACTCCATCGTACCCATTATGCCAATCATCGAGATAACGACTTAAAGCAAGGCGCACGTTGATGACGACAATTTAAACCGGTACCGAAATTGGTCAAAACAATTTGGGGTCAAACATTTTGATAGACAAGATTCTGCGAGTGGAATATGTACCGTTGTTGATTGGCTGCAAAAAGCAAACAAAGTAGACTTTGGTGAGAAGTTGGAGATTTTTCGCCTGTACCTAATGTTAGTTTGTTTTCCTTTTTTTTCTTTACAGGACCAGAATAGTTTCTGTCCAGAGAACGTACAGATATTCGTTGAAAACGTGAACACTGCCAAAGATGTACAGATTTTTATTTTATTATTTTTTGCTTCGTGATAATCTGTTTCCTAATTATTGTGAGAAATCATTAACGTGATTAGTGTCATCCTTTCAAGATTCCCTTTCTTCCCTACAAATTTGACCAGTGGCAGTTGTGCTGAAACCAGGGGTTTAAACTATTACACTACCAACAAAAAATATAACTAAAATACAGGGTATTTTCAGCTGCAAATGACTTCCTCAGTGTGATAAATCATTAGATTTGAAGTCCCCATAGCAAGAAATAAAAGGGCTCAGATTGAATTAACCCATAAAATAAATGTTTTGAAGCTTCCTGCTAACAGACAACTGATCAAAAAAGAAATACAATCCCTCTCGTGAAGCTTTCCTCGCACCGAGTTAGTATTCAATCATAGTCCACGGGGACCATTAATAATAATGCCGCCTCTTCATAAAACCTCTCATCCATCAAACTCCTCTGTCCGTCGATTTAGTTATAAGAGCCGAGTCTGTCTTCAATTCAGGACAACAAAAAGGGCTGGATGTTATAGAAAGTAATTTATTACACAAACCAAAGCTAGTTTACAAATAATTTCCAGTCCTGTGTGTGTATAGTTTAGTATGAACAAACCCATAATTCATATTTACAGACATTGCATACAGCTTGGTGTTCCTGTTCTGACTTCAGCATCCAAAATGTAAGATTGAAACATTCATTAAAAGAAGAAATAAAAATGATTTGTACATTACAATGAGGCTTTTTTTTTCACTCTCAATGTCATCATTTGCGTTGAAAATACACGTTAATACAGGGTCCAAGCAATAATCCAACCTCTTTCCTGTCAAACGATTTGGTGGGACTGATTGACAGATTGTGAATCACCAAGTGTAAGGTCAAGTAAAGCAAGCAAAAATAGCACTCCGCTCTTGTTCTGCCTGTTTTTCTTCTTTCTTAAATACTGACAGACAACATCACACATAAAAAAATAAAAGCAGGAAATAAAGTCATCTAGTTCCTGGAGCAAACATCGCAATCGGCCAGAAAGAGGAACTACAGAAGGATTCGTTTATTTGAGCCAAAACTGACAAGACACACTAACGAGTTATGAATCAGATTGTGAATTCAAAATTTTCTAGTGCTGAAGAACATTGTTTGTTGAATCATTTTACAAGTAGTTTAAAGGACAACCGACGTCTCTGGACACATTGTGTCCATAATTTGTAAAATGGCTTCAAATGACTTCTACTGGGCGTATTTTAATAAGATTCCACCGCATATAGCTATATTTTACGTTTGAAGACTCGCGCTGAACATTCAGGAAGTCTTGTTTTAGAGTCGGTGACGAGTCCTCACATGACGTCAGAAAAGGACCGCCTCCTGACCGTAAAAAAGACGCATTGTAGCATCTTTCCATCACGTCAATGTATTTTGCTGTACTGTTTTTTGCGGAAAACCGTGTGTTACATCCAAAAGCCGCCAGCAGAGGGAGTCCAAGCTCCATGGAACGAATTTATCAGCCTGTGGAAACGGCTGATTCATTCCTCACAGCTCGGTGGCCATTTTCTTGCCTCTTTTTGGGTGAGACATTCCCCCCCACCCGTTTGCCTCAAAATGACATGGAATAAATTATTTAATCGATTGCAAACATGTATGCTTTCCTCTTCAAAACTATTTGAATCATAGTCATAACTGGATGTGTAACAAGAAAGCATATTATCCGAATCTGAAGCCATTGTTTTGATTCTCCAGCAATGCAAGACGTCTTGGCGTGACGTCACGAACTGGGGGCGGGACTTTCTGAAAATGCCCAATTGGCAGCTCAATTTTTTGCAGATTTTGGACACTAAGTCATTTTTATTGGTGTTTTGCATTTGACTAAAAATATCATACTGCGTCTTTTGGGTATTTTAGATGCTATAAAACGTTTTTCTGATGTCAGTTAAAAAACAAAAAAGTGACGTCGGTTGCCCTTTAAACGGTAGCAAGGGGAGGTGAGGCGGGGGGGCTGGTATGTCAATCGCAGTACAGTGCGGTATAATAATAGAGCAGTGGCAGCGAGGTGAAGGATGAGTGCATGTACTGGCTGGGAGACTGTAAGGACAAGATTAGCCTCAAATAGACCTCACTCATCGAAGGCCGCACATGTGAGCACCCACATAAGACCCTCCTCGGAAACAAAGCGGGTCACATAGGGTGCATACAGGACCAATATGTTTCTCAACACAAGTAGACGTGTTGTCTTGTAATTGAACTGGTGGCACATGGAAATAAGTGAGAATCCAATCGTTTGTGCATACAGGCACATCACAAGGCAAATCCACTCATCTGCAACTGAACAATCGGGGTTACCTATCCCAAATGGCAGCCATTAACTGTACTTGCGGTGCCCTGCTTGCCTATCAAGCCATCAAGGGAGGAAATTCATATTGCTATTCAAACATAACGCAGTCAACGGAATGTCCCGCCACAAATAATCACGCATGGATACCTTTGATTCAAGGGCCAAGATCTTTTCATTATCTTCTGTGTTGGTTGGGGGGGGGATGTTTTTGGGTGATGTCAAGCTCCCACCAAATTAAGAGTCCAATGGTTTACAACAGTTGTTATTTTCCCACATTCAATCCCTCCTTCATCAAAAAAAGTCCGAGGGTAAATTCAGTCCGACAAACAGCCATTTTATAGCGGTACTCATAAACTTCACTCTTTTCCTGCCCTTCCTCTTGCCTATACGACCCCCGCCCCTTATATTTTCCATCCCTCCCCACCCTGGCCGCAGGTACAACAGGCCAGGTGCAAACAGTCCCACAATAACTTCCACGTTACAGCAGTACACACTTAGTGGGGTTCTTTCTGCGGCGAGCCTGCAGCGCCGCCCTCGTGGCCATTTCAAAGACCTCCCGCACACCATCCTTGGTCTTTGCGGAGCATTCCATGTAGCCGAACGCAGCGATCCGGCCGGCCATTTCCCTGCCTTCTTCAGACTTCACAGGTTCCTGTTGAATGAAAAGGAAAAAAAAAATAATCAATATCATGTCTTAATGATTGAACAGAGCAACCCTCAAAGTGGCGATGGTCCACTCCAATTTCAAAACAACGTTTGTCACTGACATGAATGATATTTGCAGTAATTTGTTCCACAGTCATAATTGTTCTTATTTTCAATATTTAAATGTACAAGGAAAGTTTTAACATAAACATACCCTTCGCAGTCATAAAGGTGGAAATAAAATAAAACAATCTACCAGGCGTACATTAAGCCATTAGAAACAATAAAACTGTTTTTTTGAAATTTAAATTGCAAAATGCACGATGAGGGGGCGTAAACATCGCACATGTGATGCATTTCATGCATTCCGTTCAACATTCTAACAAGCTAGCTTTTCGAGGTCGCTAGCTAGCGAGCTCGAGAAGTGGATGTAGTGACATTTCCTTCTTATCCAATAGGATAAGAAGGTATGCGGTTTGGAATTGATTTGGATTACATGGGACAGGAGATGTGAGACAATCTTTTTTTCGTCAATGGATGCTACAGCTTTGTGTTTGCTTTTAACATTTAACAGACGTGTAATTTCCACCATGACGTCCCTGATCCACAGGTGAAAAGGATGCTTTGATCCTCTCCTCTTTCATCTCAAACTGCTTCATACAATAAAAAGGGTGCAGAAAGTGCTTCAGATTGAATGAGCGGGTGTCTTTTGTGTTGTGTCACTTTATTTGTTATTTTGTTTTTGTTGTTTTGACTTCAAGATGACGCCACGAGAGTGGCTGCCTTTACAGCAGCTCCTGTATTTCTTTTTCTACTTCTTTCTTTCCTTTCCTCTTCTTTTCATAACTTTGCTACTGTAAAATGTAAATTTCTCCACAGCGAGACTAATAAAGGCTAATCCAATCAGGTCAATCACAAAAGACCCTGATGAAAACCCTTTTAATTTAAAAAAAATCCGGCTATCAGTCGTATCAAGCCAGCAGGTAGATAACGCATAAAGTGCTTTCAAGTACATTCAAGATATATTTTGAAAAACAGTCCCGTTTTCACTTCCTTCCTTTACGAGATAAAGTACCTGTTTCATCTTAGCCAACTCGCGACGCGTGTGCTCGTCATTGCGCAGATCTTTCTTGTTTCCAACTAGGATGATGGGAACGTTGGGACAGAAGTGTTTTACCTCCGGTGTCCACTTCTCCGGAATATTTTCTGTGTGGAATAAAAGAGAACAATACAATTTGTTTGCGAGTCTCGCAGCACGTTTGACATGCTATGTAATTGACATTTTTTTTACTCGTTTAA
This sequence comes from Hippocampus bargibanti, assembly GCF_051943395.1. Classification (NCBI taxonomy): domain Eukaryota; kingdom Metazoa; phylum Chordata; class Actinopteri; order Syngnathiformes; family Syngnathidae; genus Hippocampus; species Hippocampus bargibanti. The sequence goes on from NC_142734.1 coordinate 32,576,977, forward strand.
TCACATTTATGCATGAAACTTCCATTATGCAACACTTTTTTCACCCGATTTTATATGAAGCCATTTCCTTGACAAGAAAAGAGCTGTTCCTAATCCTAATAGCAGAAAGTGCATCACATGTAATTTTGCTGCATGACTGCCTACGGATGCTTGTGCTGCGGCTCTTTGTGCTTGCGTTGATTGTATGGCAAATAAAATGAACTTGGTAACCATGTTTAGCACATATTATTATTATTATTGTTATGATCAATGTTTTGGGGCCGATCAGCAATCAGAAGCTATGGGGGGGAAAAGTGCAGTCTATCTTTTACAGATTCATTCAGAAGATGGCGCAATATAGTGTGTATATTTATTCTATCATCAACAAATTAAACCTCCAAAAATCTTGGCCGTATGTATATTTTTTTTTTTTGCGTCGTATTGGAAACTGTCTGTCTCGTACGAGTCCTGGTGCACACACAGACACACCCCAAATATAATTTTGTTCAGCATTATTTATGCACTTTTTACCCGCTGTGTCTGTGACAAACTAGCAAAACGCCGAGGGTGCATGGCTCCGCTTTACGGTAGCAATAAAGATTTGCTCCTGCTTATACAAAACGGTATTGACTTTATAATGTAATTGTGTCATGTGAATAGCTCAAATCACCATCAGTATGACGACAGAATCTCTCGTAACATTGTTTAGCAAAAGTTTTGTGTATCTTGTAAACAATAAAGCCATTTCAGTGTTTGTTCAAACATTACGACTGCCTGTCGCTTGCAGGTTGAGGGGCTGACTGTGCTCGTCTTTATTTGACAAATAGTTTACAGAATTTTTGCGGCCCTGAAGCCTTTGTTCCGATCGGAGTAACTTGTTGCTCATCAAAATGACCGGATTGAAGAAGATAATTAGAAAAGTGATTGCTGTGCATGGTGCTGTTTGCACTGACCCAAGCTGTCTGGACTGTCTATGGAAAAGCACATGAGAATGACGTCAGTGTCTGGATAAGAGAGTGGTCTGAGCCTATCGTAGTCCTCTTGACCGGCTGTGTCCCACAGAGCCAACTCCACCTGAAACACACACCACACATTCACGAGTGTGTCAGTATGATTTCATTTTCCAGACTCGATGGTAATTATGGACGAAGTTCTACAGCTACTGTTGTATCCAAAAAGAATACCACTGACTACATTTTCTCGGAAATTTGTATTGTTTCAAAGAAAAAGTCCTTTACAGAGGTAAACTTGGTCATAGAATTTGACATCCATGATCATCCATTTTCAAGCAAAGTAGATTTTATAGGTTCAATACCCTCTGTGACATTATTAGCTCAGTTCTTTATATGTGACAATGTGGAGTGTGCACACACCAATGTCTATTGTAACACAACTGACCATTCAGGACACACAATGAAAGATCATCTTCATTTCATTTTTTTTCCAATAATGTGTTAAGACTCCACACTCGCATTTTCTCTTGATGCTGCTGATGCAACAGAGTTACAAAAAACATATAGTCAGCACATAAACTACAGCGTCAATAAAAGCTACGCACTGTTAATGCTTTGTTTCTTTCAAGGAAAGCACAAATGTTTATTTCAGGTTCGACAAAATGACAAAAGTCTGCAATAATGCGTGTTCTATTACCTGTTTGCAATCCACTTCTATATCGGCCACGTAATTCTCAAACACGGTGGGGACATAGACCTCTGGGAACTGGTCTTTACTGAAGACAATCAGAAGGCAGGTCTTCCCACAAGCTCCATCACCAACAATCACTAGTTTCTTACGGATGGCAGCCATCCCTAAAGGGGGCGGGAGGGATTAACAATTAGAAATACAGTAAAGTCTCGCTATATCGATATCGGATATATCGATAGTCCCGGTTATATCGATACTATTTCTATGCATGCACGGAGAAAATTACATGCAAACAGGGTCGGATATATCGATAGTCCAGGTTATATCGATATTTTTTCGGACTCCCTTGAATATCGATATAACGAGACTTTACTGTATATTAAAAAATGAGACAATTATGCATTGGTTTTGCGTCAAATTATTAGTAGAGTGTCATTTATATCGGCAGAACAATAAGAATGTGAAATAAAAACTAATAAATACCACACTTCAGAACGAGTTCCAGTAACTGCGGAAGCAACCTTGCCCAATCGAGTAAAGGGAAGTTATTGGGAAACAAGTATATAGACAAAGGGAAATGTGCGGTTTTCTATTGAACTTGACTCAATCTGGCAGTGCCAGGGTTTTTGTCATTTTCACTCAAATTGCAAGAGCCACAGAATATTGAGTTTTAGGACTACATAAACATCCAATGCAGCATAGGAAACCTTATATTCTCTTCTTTCATCAGTTATATGGGTCTGGAGTTATCTGAGCTTGAAATGAGGGTGGTTGTACAAAAGGCAAATGCTGGCCCCTTGTGGGAGGGAAACACATTGCCAGAGATCTGACCAGCGCTTTATTGGCAACCCGCGCATGAAAAACCAAAACCCGAACAAATTCGGGAATGGCGCTACACGTAATGCTTGTCGATTCCAGAATAAATTCGGGAATGGAAGTTAATGAGTTAAAGAATGAAAACTACAAAAAATAAGATTTATATGGGAAGACAACCTGAAGCTTTTCTTGAAAATATGTTCGGTGTGCCTCCAGTAGTCTTCTAAGCACTGCATTCTGATTCTTCATAGTTGCGCAATATGAGCAAAGGAATGAAATCCACCTGGGCTTTGCTGCTTCACTCATGTTTCACAAAAGCAATATTAACACACGATCCATTCATAACAGTTCTTCCCATGAAACATTTCACTCTGAGTATATGAAACGCCTTGCAGAAACCCTGCGAGTGGCACAGTTGATGAATAATCAAAGTAGGACACCGCTGTCAAAAATATTATAGAGTATTCCCTCGATGACTTGCACAAGAAGAAAAGATCCAACCCCAAAAATGGGACAGTGGTAGCCTGGAGGCATGTGCGCAGTCGATGTTTGACTAGCCACTGGGTACTAAGTCCTGACAACGATGTGCCCCCCGTCCCCAACCTCCATCCATAAATGCCACTTTGCTACTGTCATTACAGACACCAATGGCTACTTTCGAACCAATAAAACAGCAACATGTATTGATTCACACCACAAAGCACGTTGACGGTGGATACCAATGTGGGTTACCACACATGAATACGTGTGGCTTTCTGTTAAAATACAACAAGAACCAGGACAGGGAAAACACCAGCAGAAAAAAGGGAGACAAATTAAAGAAAGGCGACTAAACAGGAAAAGCCTCATTAACATAACATTGAAAATTGTTGTGTCTGAACTCAAGAGACATTTCCCTTCAACTGCAGTGATGTCAATCTTTGATCATTTTGTTTGCTAAATAAGCCTAAATGTTTGAATACGCATAAAGATGCTACACCGGCGGCGGTCAGAGCTTGACGCGATAAAACCCCAAGAGTGTGACCATCTCAATTTAGCCAAGCAGTTAGCATGAGAAGCCAATACAATTAAAGGACAACTGAAGTTATGTCCATAATTTGTAAAATGGCTTCAAATGACTTCTACTGAGCGTATTTTACAAAGATTCCACCGCAAATAGCTATATTTTACATTTTAAGACTCGCGCTGAATATTCCGGAAGTCTTGTTTTTGAGTTGGTGACGAGTCCGTACGTGACGTCACTAAAGTAAGGCCCCTTACCGAAAAAAAGACGCATTGTAGCGGTCCTTCCATCACATCATTGTATTTTGCTGTAATGTTTGGGCTGGGGACCTTGTGTTGCACCCAAAAGCCGCCAGAATAGGGCGTCCAAGCTCCATATAAGGAATTTATCAACCTATGGAAACGGAGGTGGCCACAGGTCGCCATTTTGTGCCTCTTTCTCGGTGAGAAATTTCCCCTCAATGTTGCCTCAAACTGACAGGGAATAACTTGCAAACATGTATGCTTTCCTCTTCAGAACTATTTGAATCATATTCATAACTGGATGTGTAACAAGAAAGCATATTATCCGAATCTGAAGCCATTGTTTTGATTCTCCAGTTATGCAAGACGTCTTGCAGTGACGTCACGAACTGGGGGCGGGACTTTCTAAAATTGGCCAATTCGCAGCTCAATTTTTTGCAGATTTTGGACACTTTAAGTCATTTTTATTGGTGTTTTGCATTTGAATAAAAATATACTGCGTGTTTTGGGTATTTTAGATGCTATAAAACGTTTTTCTGATGCCAGTTAAGAAACAAAAAAGTGACGTCGGTTGTCCTTTAAAGTTACAGTATTAGCAAATGCGTTTGTGATGGCATGGGGAGCTTAGATCTCCATGAAGGCGCCTTAATGTGCAAAAGGTACATCCATGTTTTTGAGAAACACGATGCCGTCATCAAGGCAACACCTTTTCATGGACACGTCTGCTTATTTCAACATGACAATGCCAAACTCTATTCTGCATGTGTTACAACAGAGTGGCATCAAAGTAAAAGGACTGGTCTCTCACAAAAAAATGTGGCATATGATAAGCATGAAATAAGACAATAGAGATTGCGAAATGTTGGACAGTTCGAGCTGTAAATCAAGCATGAACGGGTTAGGGAGAATAATTAGTGTCCTCAGTTACCAAATGTTTATTAAATATTCAAAGAAAAGGTGATCGAACACAATTTTGAACATGACCTGTCCCAATTTTTTTTCGGAACACGGAGCTATAAAATATGGATGTTTACGCCCCAAAAATAGTATCGGTTTGAACATTCAATATCTTGTCGTTGGCGCATTTTCAATGAAATACAAGTTGAACAGAATTTGCATATCATTTGTATTCCGTTTTTATTTAACACAACGCCCTGACTCAACGTGCCCATTGACTAGTCCACTTGACATCCATTTGGCTTGATGCATACAAAACACCTTCCATGCATGTTGTTGCATATTAATGGAGCAGGTGTGCAATGGCCAAGCGGGTTCCCAAAACGCACCACTTCACTGCAAATGAATGGTCGCTGTATTGAGCAAAGGCCAGTGTGAAAAAACATCCTTGGTAGGAGCAATCATAAACTGTTAGCCTTGGCAGGAACTGGCAAATTATTGTCACTACTCCGTGCGAGCTCAGTAGACACAGGATTTTTGTTTCTTTAGTTATACTTCTTATATTCTAATATTGAAGCAGTCCGGTGAAACCGACTGTATCCAAATGACCGAGTGGATTGGGCATTTCCGGAATGTCCTTTGAGACTAAATTTCCTCAATCTCCTGAAATAAATATTGAGTAATTTGTTGTTCTTTTCAATTGTTTTCCTGCATGCAGAGGGAATTTCCCCTGAATGTTTCAGTTTCCACACTGCCATGGATGTCCGTCACCTTCTTTACGCCAGTGTCTCTCAAATTGTAATAGATACTGTATATCACTGTCTCAAATTCAACCCGAGACTACATTTACATTTCATCAATAGCCCTTTCAAAAAGGGAATATTGGCAGCATTTCAGTTGTACAAGGCCATGAAAACACAAAAAAAAAGATATGAAGATATTGATATTCACCCTTGGTTACATCCATTTCTCATCATTTTAACGCATATCAGAATATCTTTGTTGTAAGGAACATTATTTTTTGTCTGTGTACTGCATGTGAAAAGGATTTCTGGATTTTGGGTACAAGGACTACTGGCTCGCAACCCACAAGTGGACATCAAGTAAACTGTTGAAACATCTATGTTACAACCCAACTCTATATTTTTTATTACCTCGTATCCAAATACTCTTTGTACATAGTGCTGTATGCTACATTTAAGTGTAATGTCTGGCAAACGACTAGAAATAGACGCCGGTTGATGCCAAAATGACAGTCATGACCATTTGTCACCATGAGTGAAATCTATGCTATGTTTATGTTAATGAACTTGCATTTTTGAACAGTTACATGATTATATTTGATCAATTTGCCAAGTGTGAGGGTGTTACCAATTATCGCAACTTGGTACAGTATTTGGTGTTATCAGCCAGACTAGATGTCTTCAGTCTGAAAAAATGGCATAGGCGTGTCTCTTGTTATCAGTCTGAAAACACCGTAGCATGGAGAGACAATTGTGTGCGTTTCTCACGGGCGCTTCCCAGTAAAAACAGTGTTTTTAAAGCAGGCTTGCCAGTGGGTGGGTCACCAGAAAATGGCGTCATCATAGAGGCAACAGATGGCTAGTGTGTCCGCAGTGGAAGAACGTGTAGGTGGCCTCATTTCAAATTCCACATCCGGTGAAAAAAAAATAAAGACATTTGACTGACACCAATCAGGGAATTACAAAAGGAAACCATATAAAATCCAATATGTTTTATAAAAGGTGCGTCGCTTTAAGACGTTTTCAAATAGGTGGAGCTCGTTCTTTATGTATCGCGGTGAATGAAACTAAGACAAAATAATACATTGTGATTTGTTTGATCATGATGCGATCTATTGAAAAGTGAACGAGCCGTCTGCACAGCCGAATCAAGTCGAGAAGCCGGCCTCTTTGTTTGACCACAGCCGTTTCGACAATCTTGGACATCAGTTTTTACAAACAAAGAAACAAGTGACTACATTTGTGAAGCTGCTCTTGTGGGATTGGCTGTGTTGTTTACACACCACAGAGAATCCTTCCTCAAAATTAAAGCCGCTTTCATCCCGAGCTCAACTGTCTGGAAAGTGCGGAAGCGGAATTTTGCAATAGAGGTCGTCGAGGAGGGGGTGGGGGGTGGCTCGGGGGAGCTGACGAAGCTAGCGTCGGCTAACGGAATCGGCTTTATTAGACGAGCGCAACTTTAACAATATTTCTATCTGCTTCAAGACAAAAGAATACGTGATAAATATAGCTCCGCATTTGAGTAAAAGTGTAGAAAGTAAAGTTTTACCTGCTGTGCGTACGGACTGGTAAGACCAGACAGTTGTGCCTAACGGAAAAGAGTCGCTTCGGCGTTGCTCCGACACTGGACTGGCCGCGCACAACAGTGGTACTATGCAGGGCTCCACGGGAACGCGCGAGGAAGGCTGGGAGGGGGAGGGGCGTCGGGCACGAGCTCCACGGCCACACCTGCGCGAGAGCGTCAACGTTGATCCTAAGGATGCGCGCACACGTTCAACAAAATACTATGACGGGAATGGGAACTTTTGCTCCAGCGCCGAATATATGAATAAATATTAAGGAATCATGTCATGTAACCCAGTAGTAAACGTTCTACCGCTAGCCATCTAGACATTATAGATGTTCCACTTGTTTTCCCTTCAAAATGAAAAGCACCCAGAGCCAACATTGGAGTTGTAATTTGGGCTAAATGCCCCACCCAGTGGACAGTTTAAGTAATTACTAAAAAACAGTTGAAATGACGCCACATTTCACGCTTCAAAGATACATTTAATTTTTTGGTCAAGAGTCAACAAGTGGGACACAATCATGAAGTGGAATAACATTTATTGGATAATTTAAACCTATTTAACAAATACAAAACTGAAAAGCGCGGCGTGCAATAATATTCGGCCCCTTGCTTTAATACTTAGTAGTACCACCTTTTGCTCCAAGAGACTGAGATTCTGTCCCATTATTCCTTGCAAAACAGCTAGAGCTCAGTGAGGTAGGATGGACACCCTCCAGTCTTCAGCTCTTTCCACAGATTCTCAATTGGATTCAGGTCTGGACTTTGACTTGGCCATTCTGACAGGTCCACGCCATCGTTGAAAGCGCCTCTGGTTAACGTAGAATTGTCAGAATTCAGATGTTCTAGGATTATATGATAATCGATAAAGGGACGAGAATAAAATTGGTAAAGAAGCTTCCCACGACGCAACATTGAAGTAGTTGCTGACAGTTCGAACAAGTTCAGGCCGTTTACATGTAACATCGACCGCCATTTTTTACCTCATTTTCACTGGCATCTCCTCGCAGGGTGGCAAGCCAGATGACTTATTTTCCAAAGAAAAATATCCCAACATACGATTTGCTTTTCCCCCCACATTTATTTAGGAACCAAGGCAACGGGTCTTAAAAAAGTTCAACTGCATAACAATTGGGCCAGTTTGTCTTGAAAACAATCAAAGAAAACAATTTCGCGATTAGTTATGAAAAAAACCTACATCCCAGTCAAGCACAAATGATGAAATCAGACGTACAGACATTTTTTTTCCGGTCAGGGAATGTCCGTTTTTTTAAGTCATTTGAGCATCTTACAAAATTGCTAAAAAACAAAACAAACAATAATCAACCAGTTGTTCATAGCCTTCTCCATTACACCCTCCCCTCCTTAAAATTACATGCAAGGCTAGATTAAATGGTCATTGGTTGCCCGCTAATCACAATGTTCATGAGACAATTTCAATTTCCCTAAGGACATTTTCCCCAATCCAAGCTCAACTGCTTTTTTTCCAGTACAGTACTTGGCCTAATTGTATTTGGAATTATTAGACTTTGATCAATATTGATCCAAAGCTATCTTTAAAAAAAGGGTGGGGGTGATACAAATCCCCCCCAAACATGGCAGCAATTCTGTCTACTCCATTGATTTTTTTTTCTTTGCACACTTCTTTTTTTACTTAAGACAGTTCATGGCTTACTGGTAAATTATTTTTTTGCTCATCTGTCAACTTGATAAAAACATTGAGGAAATAGACGTGACAAAAAAAAACCCTTTGATTACAAAAGTGGTTCTTCCATAACCACTCAGGTCTTCAACATCGATGAAACACAATCACTCTTTTTTTGTGTAATGTAGAATTTGTCAAATCAAAACATTAGCAGGAGTCTTAACACAGAAATTTTCTTTCTCTGTGATTGTATCCTATGCAAAATGGTCCTTTTTCCATCTTTATCCTCAGTCATGCTACATTCGGTCAATGGAATAATGTGTCTTAATTTGCAAGGTGCACCATTTTACAAATGCATAGTACAAAAAAATAAAAAGCGCAACGCTGACTACCAATCGGTGCAAACAACCGCTGTGAAAGCAGACATTCACTTTCTGCATCATCAGCTGCGGAGATCCGTTCAAAACCAAACCTATCAATTTTGACTGTAGCAACCCCAAAACGTACAACCGTATTCAAAGCGTCTAAATTGTCTACGACTTAGAAGTGCAGCAATACCAGCAGTTATTGATAATTCTTAAAAACAGTGAGATGTTAACGTTAGACATCCAAACTGGGTATACAGAAAGGTGTTTGTGTCCAGTGGTAAACAACTTTAAAGGAGGGTAGGGGTGCACAAATAAGCAATTCTCAGGTTGAGTGTCATCATAAAACTGGAAACTAGTCCAAAATATTCACAGCTGGCACTTTACTGTTAAACCCCAAAGATTTGTATTTTCCATTGCCAATCTCCCGGATGAAAAAATAAACTTTCTGAACTTCACCTCTCTACCAAACCAAAACCATGACAGCAAAGTGTCTCTGTTTTGGAAAGTGAGTCTCTATAATGAAAAGGCGATCTCTTGGCAAACATCAATGGGGAGGGGAGAAAAAAAGATTACATCCGACTTGCCTTTATTTAAAAAATTAAAACAAAAAACAACAAGACAAAGCTGTGGAAACCCTTTAGGTAGCTTGGATTTAATCAAGGACACAAGAGAGTGACTGCTTAACTTGTGCCTGAACGCTAGAAGGAAGCAATGGCCTGACTGACCACAGTGAGCACATCCAACACGTGCAAAGTGAAACGACACCGTAACCCCACGTTTGGAATCAACGGTGAGAGTCACGGCGTATACGCACGGGTCGGTCACTTTCCATCACTCAAGTTAGTAACGCCTGTAAGCGACATGCACATTGCGTCTCTTCAAAAGGGTTACGATCTGGAGGGTGCATCCTCGAAGCTGATGATACTCGATTCCGGGGTGGCTTGTGCTCCACCGCTCGGTAACATTGAGGATGAGGACGTGGAGGAGAGAGGCATGGCGACGGAGCCCCCTGCTGCTGATCGGGGCGTTGAGGAGGGCGGGTCGCCAGGAAGGAGCGGTTGCGTCACGGTCCGGATCTCATCAACCTCGTCATCTTCCTCGTTGTCCATGCTGGGCCAAGCTGACTGGTCCTCCACGCGCTTTAAGCGCTCGTTGAGAGCTTTGAGGGCTAGTTGTCTGCAGGCGGGAGGAAAAGATTGTTACCGTACTTAATAATATTATAAGGATGGAGAATATAGCCTTTCGTTATCATCCGGTTGTCTTTTCTTGTTCTATTTGAGAGACGACTGCAGATTGTCATCCACACATGCTTGCAACACATCTACATGAATACCTTTCTTTAATATTTAATTTGGGTTCGGGTAACAGAGACATTAGCATAGTCAACATGGTGTCTGATTTGCGGAAAAAAAATGTTCATTCAACGAGATACTGTATTTTCCAGTGTATAAGGCGCACCCAAAAGCTGATTTTTTTTCAAAATATGACCCTGCCTATTTTGTTATTGTTCTTCCTTTTTCTTGCTTGGGTGCCGATAAAGGGCTGGCCAGATCTTTGGCAATGTTTTTTCCCTGCCACACGGGGGCAACATTTCCCCTTTATTCCAGCTTCAGCTGTTTTTAAAGCGCGATATGAACCAATATGTATGTATTGCGTTGTATTATGGACAGCCGCCCTCATTTCAAGCTCGCGTAACTCCAGACCCATGTAATTCAGAAATTAACTCTTTTTTCTCATGAAAGAAGAGAGTATAAGATTTCGAATGCTGTATTGAATGTTGATGTAGTCCTTAAACTCAATATTCTGTCGGTCCTGGAATTTGAGTGACAACGACAAAAACCCTGGCACTGGAGTGGACATATTTTTGCATGCCTTATATGTGAAGTAATATTGAGCCACAACAGGTCTTGCACTATTTCCCCCTGTAGAATAAGTAATGAGTAACCCCAGCCTCTACTGTAGTGGCTTATAATGTGGTGTGACTTATATTTGGGGGTGCGCGTTAACCTCCGGAGCGCCATATTCACCGGAATCTGCAGTACATATGCACCTAAAAGCTAGCAACCACTCATTTGATGACAATGAGGTTAAAATCTCAGCGAAAGAAAATCGATGGCGTGAAAGGGGAGTAAATGAAGCTACTTTTATAAAACAGCAATACCCTTCACTAAATCTCCATGGGGGTGTGAGGTTTAATTTGGATCATGCTCACAACACACCTCTTAGACCGTTACCATGTAAGCTTAGTTAAGCTGATGAGAAGAAAATCAAAGCTTTTGGGTACGCCTTTTACACTGGAAGATATGGTAATTAACCAATTAATTGCTGACTCGAATTTTATTCTGACAAATATCAGATTCGGAACTGGCTTAAAAATATCCACAAGGGTCATTCCAAAAAGTCAAAAAATGTAACCAAGCAGATTTTGTTTTGAATGAAACTTGCCTTCGCCTCTCAGCATCTTGCGGGTCTGTCCCAGGCAGGCTGATGGTGATGGACGACGGCGCGCCCACATCGTACCTCTTCACCATCTTCCTGCACACCTTCACCTTCACCAAGGTGGCGTGAATCAAACCTGCCAGGAGACCAACCGCAGGTTGCAGCGCCTCCGGGAAGAAACTCGCAAAGGCAAAGTGGTCCGACATGTCGCCGCGGCCCCTGCTGTGCCTCTGGTAGAAACGCAGGTACACCCAGCCGGACAGGGCGCCGTAACTGTATGCGGCCATGGGGGCCGAGCTCTCCAGTAGGCCTGACAGGCGCAATAAGGCCAGGAGGAGGAGGACCAAAGCGGGAGCTGCTTTGAGCCTTACCTGGCAAATTGGAAAAGAGAGGGTTTCATTCTTGAAGGGAAATGGTCAGGGAAGTGCTGGGCAACAACCAATATATTGAATTTGATAAAGTTAGCTGTATTTAGTCATTGAAATGCCACAAACAGTGAAACCCTGTCTGTTCCCTCATTTTCTTTGCGATTTATCATATCCCTGTTTTTTTTCCATGTCTTGTTGTGTACCATATTTGCTTATAAATTTGTGTATTTTATCAATCTACATCATTATAACAAAACATTTATAGAATCAGGGCATACCTGTGGAACTCTGAGTACCGTTGTATCCCCCATGGTCTGTTTCAGTGCCACCAGGACACCTCCAAGGAAGCCAGCCGCTCCATGGACGCGGACAGCAAACAGGAAATCCAGGTTGAAGGTGGCCACATAGGTGAGGAGGTAGGAGAGCCCTGCTAGAAGGCCGGCAGATACATTTACCACCGCAAAGAAGATCAGCAGTTCCAGGGCGCCCCACAAAGGTTCCAGCAGGCGGCCACATGACATCACAGTCCCAACATTGATAACCACAGTCCACGCGTGCTGCTCCACGATCCCATGGGTGATCAGCGTCCACACCCAAAAATTAGGGGGGAATAGATAGCCCGGGGTAACCCCCAATGTATATGGTGTGTCCACGGCCCAAGAGAGCAGGTAGAGGAGAACCACAAGAGCACTGATGGATTTCACAACTACACTGGTGCTTGCTAGTGCAGCCAGAAAGTGCTGCCTTGCCACAGGCAGGTAACGATTCATTATGAGAAATATCCACAGGCCAAGTAGAGTCGTTTCGAGGTTAACAGCGGGACGAAGCAGGGACACTTGATGTCCCAAGTCTCAATTCGCTGGGAGAGACACTTGAATGTAGAGTTCAGAAGGTCGAGGTGAGGATTTCATCACATTCAACTGAAAAACTGCACCTACTCCAAACTCTGGACTGGAGGAAATTAACAACAAAACAGAGTCCAAAAAGGATCCAGGAGGTTTTTACGTTTTAGCTCCGAGGTCTTGTGATCTGTTTTCCTGTATTTACTTTGCGCCTAGTGATTAACACGGCGAATGTGTGATTGAACTTAGATGCAATGACATAAGTCACCTGTTTCTTGCGATAACTTGTCACTTGGCGTGTCGAAATGGGGGCGTAAATGTTAGCTGGCTGGCTAATCGAAGACGCTGTGTGTCCGCCATGGAGAAGCTCGAAAAACGTCCGTGTTACTTTTACACAGGCTAAACCACTTGCATTTTAAGATGATCCAGAAATCCCGTCTAAAGAACCCCAGTCGTTGCTCAGCGATACCTTTCGGTCCCCGGTGGCTTCAACCAGACGAATGCGAGAATTTCCTGTTGCCAGCAGGGGCCTTGATCAAAACAACCCCGGATACGTTTGACAATCACCGCCTCTGGTCGATATTAGCAAGTTAACGGGAAATATCATTGCGACAGATCCTTTTTCGTTCATTAATATTGCCTTTGTCCCTTGTATGCTTAAAGAAATGTAAATATTAGCTTGAAGTTAGCCTCCTGTCATACACCAGTTTTAGCATCATACCTACGCTGCCTGCCACCGTCATCTGCACTGGGCAAAAAAGCGTCGTCACGATTTTTTTTAAACTGGAGCATGCTGGGAAATTGCGTTTTCGCATCACAAAGGTGACCAAGAATTTGCCTGCGTCAAATTCTTCTTTTCCTTTATTCTCCAAATAACTTCCAATTATAATACGTTTCTTACCAAGTTGTGAAACGTGATGAAATACTCACGTGACGTGTCAGAATGCTCAAGCAATTCATTGAAATAGACCACCTCTGTTGTTTACATTGGCTTGGAGAATTTTGAGGTCGGAACTGGGACAACTGAATGGGAATGCAGCAGGGAACATTGCAAACCTTCATAATATCCTTAATTCTTAAAAATAAAGGAACGCCTTATCTTCCAAGCATTTCACCGAATGAGTACTACATCATGTGAATGGCCTTCTCATTTTGTGCAGCAGTAAATAAACAAATACATTCTGTTTTTTCATTTATGGTTCATGCCTCCAATGGGGGTCATTGTTAATTGATCAGACTTAAGATTTTTTATCCGTCGATTTCGCGAATCTTACGTACCCTCATTCATTCATTCATTCATTCATTCATTCATTCATTCATTCATTCATTTATTTATGCATGCATCGTTGGAATGAGATCCAATATATATACAGTTACATACATTGCGTGGCATTAAATTTATGAGTAAAAAAACGCAGACATTCATTTTTTGAAACTTAATAGTTTGTTGTCCGGCAGTTTTGTGTCATTCTGGAATGGATTTTTTATGTAAGAGAGCTCTTTGCACTGGAAGAAAAATCCATGACTAAAATACTGTTACAATTTATATATTCAATATTTTCTTTTCAATACTTTGTTTTGTTTCCTTTTTTTATACTTTACCATTATGGGACTATTCAAGATTTCTTATTCTTATATATGTATATATGTATTTACTTTGTGTATGTACAATAAATTGTATACATGCAAGAATTCTAACTCCGAAATAGCACATGCCTGCATGTTGTGAAAGTAGCATAAATAATTTTTGATGTGCATTACCTTACCCCTTAAAAGTACTGCTTTTAGCTAGCTAGCTAACTTTCTATCTATTTGAGTTGAGTGAACGCTAGCGCGTGTGGCTGCCGCTGCTCACCCGCAGATAAAAAAAAAACTTAGCCTGTGACTGTAAAGTGACTTTGAGATTTGAAAGGCGCTTATAAATGAAATGTATTATAATTATTAAGGTGAGTAACACACGTGTTTTTCAATGCAAAGAAAATGAGAAAGTAATATTTGGAACACAATTCTTTTATTGTCAAACTTTTGAAAAGAAATGAACAAAGAACTCCCTTACTCAAGAGTAATGCAATTTAAGGTCATACATGGATTTCATGGAGTTCAGACAGAGAACTCTGCCCATTGGACTTCTTTTGATTCATTTAAATAAATATGCAAATATTCAAGTTGAAAACTTTGTAAAATAAAAGTGAGTTGATACAGCAAATGTTATTCTGCCATTCAAACCTTTTGCCAACACTCATTTCTTTTACAAAGCAAATATAGAAATCACTTCTAACAATACAATGATTCATTCTTCCTAAACGAACCGTGGGTTGTGCTTATGTGTGATGCAAATAAATGTCTCCTATTACTGTGATATCCAACTATGAGGAGACATTTACTTCAGACCTTTCATGAAAACATCTGTCGTCAAATATATAAAAGGTCTCACCTTAAATGATAGTCAACGCAAGATGACTCATTATCCAAAATAACATCATTTGAGAGATGATTTATCTAATGGTCATGGGAGATATATTTTCTCTCCACACTCTTCTGGTTATTGATGGGTTGGTCCACAGATGGAAAAGCTGCATTTGAAATATGATCTGGAACAGAGCATCATTGCCCCCCCCGCCCCAAGGAAAAACCAAATGCTTTTTCCAGTTTTAGAAACAACAAAAGTTATGTAACCATACAAAAAAAAATACAAAAGACATTACAAAGAATACAAATGAATAAATATTCATTGTAATAAATAACCTTGGTAAATTAAAACATTGTCCAAACAAACCAAAAAATAAAATGAGACAAGTAAACTCATCATTTCAGAATAAAACACAACAATTCTTTCACAATTAGTCTGTTTATGCAGATGTGAAGTTTGGTTTGTATGACAAAAATGAGCTGCTGGTTTTGAAAGCTATCACTTTGACATTGTCACAAAAGCATGGTGTCAGAGCACATACATGTGGTTACGCTGGGATTAAAATGCATTGGCGTATGAATTGCAGCTCGAAACGGGGGCGGGGGTTGCTTGGTCATGAAATGGAGCTTTTTATTTAAGCTTCGTATACACATAAAAAGTGTCTAATTCTAAAGTGCAGTGCTGTATTAATTGCAGTCAAATCAAGAAGATGGACCTGTTTTGGATTTATACAGCATGTTTGCACAAATATCAGCCTGGGGTGTTTGTTCATTGAACTGCATACATTGGGAATCATTTTTACACATTATCAGTACTGGTACATATTAGACATGCGAAAAAACTGCAGATAGTTCATGTGCTTTTTAATTGCTTCTCTTTTGGTTAAAGCATCAGACACACAGCACAGTACATTCTTTCAGAGAGTGAGCAACAATATTTATGAACGGCAATAATTACAGTTAATGCCAGAGGGGTAGCCATTGTTTGAGATTTTTTGGGGGGTCATTTCAGAAACAATCCTCGATAACAGAGGTTGTAGATGTGCTGTTTTTGGCAAAGCTCTCACCCAGAATGTTTTCAATACAGATCTCAAGTCAAATGAAAGAGGTGCAATGAACGCTGACAATCCATCATAGCAAAAGGTGGATTTGTTTTCTTTTCATACACATTTCAAATGACAACAAACGTACACTGACATCAACACTAAAACTGAAACTTGTCGCCTTGATTCCTGTTGGCATGTACAAATACAGTATATAGGCTCGAGTGTTTTGCATCATTTGTCACTAGGCTACAGTAAGACTGTGGGTGAGATTCTAACTCTGTTTGCATCTCCTCTCTCACATTCCAAAAAGTTAAGCTGTAAAAAGGCATTTTCTGTTGGTGGTTGTTTCCCCGCTACAAAGAGAGCAGTTTTTGCTCATTTTCTCATGGCTGTTTTTAGGCAAAAATACACACAAAAAATATCATAACATGTCACATGCCAGTTAACATGTCACATGCCTTAGTAGGAGGGGTGTTTAATAAAGGCCTAGTTTGAAGGCAATTGATTAAGCGTACATTCTGTTCAGAGTCGTGAGGTTTTACCTCATTATCTTGTCTTTATACAGTATTTCCTTGCAATAACAAAAAGACACGTCTCCTCGCCAATGGCAGAGGAGTTCAAAATGCTTCAAAAAGTTCACCTTTCTTTAAATAATCCCCGCAGGAATGCTTGTTCGCGGATTTCAAAGCTCTTGGAGGAAATAAGGACGAATGTCACATTTACGTGTAGTTCTCATTACGACCGATAGATGTCACTGTCACAAGGCTACATTCAATTTAGCATACTGTGTATTTATTTTAAAATCCTTTTTTTATGTCGTCGTTCAAGTTACAACTCAAAACGCGTCAGGTTAATGGAACGCGGAAGTTATGTGACACCAATTCATTTTATTGTCTTGTATCAAACGTCGACTGAATTTTATGTTATTGTCATGCGGCATAAATGACCGTGTAGGTAAAAAAGAAAAAAAAGTATGTGGTTAAATTACAGTAAAGATAATACTGTATGTCACATACAGTACAGTGAACATGTAGTGAACACTTTCACTAAAGATTCGTGGGGAGACTATTTAAAATGTGTGGGAAAAAAAATTATGCCAGTTGCAAGAATTGATGTGACAAACGATAGTACGGATGGGCAAATTTGTAACAGAGTATTTCTCTCGCTCTAAATGTTCTGAATTCTTTCTTCCAGCAACTTATTAGGCAGAATAATGCTGCTCCTGAAGAGCTGAACTATAGCTGGTCCTTAAACACCCAAAATCTGGTTGAGGCTGAGGCAACAGTTCCTCTGTTCGCCGCAGTCTCACAGTTCACTCCATTCAGCCTTAACATGTTCAGGACATGATTATCATGGAAACAATCAATGACATTCTTAAATATACTATTAGACCCATCCCTAGAGACTGATACAGACATACAGTAATAACCAGACTGATACAGGCATCATAACCGCTGCTATCGGTTAGCATATGAAACTTTTTTTCCCCCCTGGCCAATGCAGGTTTTTGTCCAGTGATTG
Source organism: Hippocampus bargibanti (assembly GCF_051943395.1). Taxonomy (NCBI): domain Eukaryota; kingdom Metazoa; phylum Chordata; class Actinopteri; order Syngnathiformes; family Syngnathidae; genus Hippocampus; species Hippocampus bargibanti. The sequence continues at coordinate 32,594,506 of NC_142734.1, forward strand.
TTACATTTCAAAGGCAGACACCCCCATAACTTTATGATTTCAATGTTCTTCTGTCCTGTAAAAGATTGCCTCCAGATAGAGAGATTCAGCATCAAGACATTGTAGTCCATGCAGACGGCACAAACGGCAGACGTGATGTCATTTGTGCAACGCTATCTTTGCTGTTCGCTCATAGGAAAGATCCTATTACGAGCAAATCCACCCAATCATCATCGTATTGTCTTAAATTACCTCTTTGTTATTATCCAAGCTGCTGGGACAGCTGACATTCCTGCCATTGACAATTGCTCTGGACATGTGGTCTTCAGAATGCGCAGATGGTGAAAAGGATGACGGGGATGATGATGAGGAGGAGGAGGAGCTGGAGCCAGCGGTGGAAGTGTATTGCGAGAGAAAGCTCGCTCCAGCTGGACCAGGAGTTGCCGCTGGACCGGGAAGCCCACCGGGGAGCATTGATCCGCTATACAAGCCCGCCAGAGATTGACTATAAGAGAAGGCAAAGCTTGGTGGCAGCATCCCCGCCATGCCTGACAGGCTTGGGTTGAGCATGAAGGGCGGTAAGGTGCCGGGAGCCAAAGTGGAAGCGTTTGAAGCAGAGGAGGGCTGCGACGACGAAGAGGAAACATCAATGGCGGTAGAGGTGGACAGTGCGGAAGATGCGGAGGAGGTGGGGACTGCGACTAAACCAAACATCTCTGGCATGAAACTGGGGTCACCTGGCGCACTATGAGAAGGGTGGAAGAAAGGCAAGGGCGCCCCCATGTAAAGCGGGTGTCCTAGTGAGCCACCCAGCACGGCAGGGTTGAAGGCTTGAGGGAGGCCGTAGCCACCCGCGTAGGGTAAACCCTGGGGGGCTAAAGACGATGCTAAGTGTTTGCCATCAGTTGGCTGCTTTCTCGGCTTGTCATCCAACAATGGGGCGGAGGCTTTGCGCTTAGAGTTTATTCTCAAGTCGTGTGCGCCTGCGGTGTCCTTATTGTGCTGGATGACATTCACTCTTTTGGCTTCAGGGTGGTGCGCATTTTTGATGCCACTGTTGCTTTGGGCCAGTTTAGCTGAAGGCGGATTGTCCACTTTGCTCCCGTGTTCCCTTTCCGGCCGGCTCTCCTGGCGTGCGGTATAGCGCTGCAGCTCACTGATTATCTCTGGGCTGTCGGGGGAAAGGGAGCGGGGCAAATTGTTGGGTGTGAGTGGCTGCTGTCGCTCAGGTGATGGACTAGTGTTAAGTCCGGTAGTTGGCTGCTCTTCTGCAGATTCTTGGGGGTCTAAAGAGAAATAATCACATAAATGAGGAAAACAAAACGTGACATGTTCTTCATTAGTTTGAGAATGGCTACAACAACTAAGCTCCCAATGCCTGAAAAGAAGGAAATGTATGATTGAGTTATTTCATATACCTTTCGGTGGTATCACAGTATTCTCATCTGACATCTTCGGTTTGTTCGCTGCTCTGATCGCAAATATTCGTCCATCTGATGTCCTGATGTAGGTTCCTAATATCGACAAAAAACAAACAAACAGATTACCTTAAAGTTGACGAAATTCTTATTTGACAAGACTAATCAAATACAGTCGAACCTCGGTTCTCATCCCATTCGGTTTTCAACCAAAAATGTCCGATTTTTTTATGCCCCGGTATACAACCGAAATTTGGTTGTCAACCAAACTGAGTGCATCTGAATGCATCACTCGACTACCCTCTGCTTCCTTATACGTCACTTCCTTCTATGTCACGTCTTCCTCATTGTCTTATTTTGGCTGACGCATTAATATTGTTGTTTTATTTTTGCGAAAATGCTGACATATTTGGTTAAGATCTCCTGAATAGTATGATTTTAAAGCAAGCGGAGGATGGTTTGAAAAGTTAATGTGCCCTGTGTTTACCCAAAGACAGCTGGAATAGGTGCCAACACGCCCCGTGGCAGAAAGATAGAGAGATTTTTATGCACAGATATGAATGTTGATGTTAAAAAATGGTGAAAATAAGTTTGTTTTTATAGAATTTTACACACATGGCCTGCTCTATTATTAAGTTTTTATCCGGTTTATGCGATGAAATAGTTAAAAAGTTGTTTTCTAGATTTTGAACGGATTAAGATTTTTTACATTGATTTTAATGGAAAGTGCTGTTTCGGTTTTTGAACAAATGGTTTCTGAAACGGATTATGGTCGAAAGCTGAGGTATCACTGTATAAGCTTCAAGTACCAAAATTGAAATCAAGAAGGATTGATTACCTTTGGTGCCTCTAATGACGTGGATGCTCTCTCCTGCAGTAATAACGGCCTTGACATCTGTGGAACTATTAGTGCCTGGAATGACCATATCTAAAAGAGAAACAATATACAATATTGGTAATAATGTGCTTTTTGTGGAGGAAAAACTATAGTTGCACTCAATATAAGGCATAACCAAAATCTACCTGTGGTCGTGATGATTTTCTGCACAAATACTCCGGCTTTCTGCAAGCAGTTGACAGGAAACCCTCCGAGGCTAGACGCCGATGAGTCTTTGGAAATCGAAGCTGGGCCTCCAGATTCCTGGCCAGGTACGGCAACAACTGGAGCGGTCTGGATCGGTCGGGCACTGGCTGCCATTTTGTCCTCAGTGTGGGGCGGTCGCCTGAGAATAGTTTGGATAATTGAATTTAACCAGATCATGATGATGACTTCTCATGATTATAATGCATTTACGATTTTAGATCAATGTAATGGATAGTTAAAGGACAACCGACGTCACTTTGTTGTTTTTTAACTGACACCAGAAAAACGTTTTATAGCATCTAAAATACCCAAAACACGCAGTATGATATTTTTAGTCAAATACAAAACACCAATAAAAATGACTTAAAGTGTCCAAAATCTGCAAAAAAATTGAGCTGCGAATTGGGCATTTTCAGAAAGTCCCGCCCCCAGTTCGTGATGTCACGCCAAGACGTCTTGCATTGCTAGTGAATTAAAACAATGGCTTCAGATTCGGAGAATATGCTTTCTTGTTACACATCCAGTTATGAATATGATTCAAATAGTTCTGAAGAGGAAATCATACATGTTTGCAATCGATTAAATAATTTATTTGTGCCATTTTGAGGCAACATTGGGGGGAACTGTCTCACCCAAAAAAAGAGGCACAAAATGGCGACATCCTGTGGTCACCTCTGTTTACACAGGCTGATAAATTCCTTATAGGGCGCTTGGATGCCCTCTTCTGGCCTTCTGGCGGCTTTTGGGTGCAACACGAGGTCCCCAGACCAAACAAGTACAGCAAAATACATTGAGGTGATGGAAGGACCGCTACAATGTGTCATTTTTACGGTCAAGGGCGGTCCTTTAGTGACGTCACGTACGGATTCGTCACCAACTCAAAAACAAGACTTCCTGAATATTCAGCGAGAGTCTTAAAACATAAAATATAGCTATATGCGGTGGAATCTTTGTAAAATACGCTCAGTAGAAGTCATTTGAAGCCATTTTACAAATTATGGACACAACTTGTCTGGAGACGTCGGTTGTCCTTTAAAATAAATAAACAAATAAATAGATAAATAAATTCAAATAATTAAACACATATATACAAATAAACACAGATAAACAAATAAATAAATACACAGATAAACAAATAAATACAAACAAACATTATAATGGGTTATGAATATTTTGAATTACAAACCAGTTTCTCTGGCTGAAGGCGGGGATATTGGTGAGGCTCTGGTCACTTGCTGGGTAGTAGTGAGCATAGGAAGGCCGAGTGTATGGCACAGATGCCCTTTTCTCTATTTCGTAACCTTTTTTTGCAGCCTTCTTTTCAGCGGTGCTCAGTTTCAGCTCTCTGCGATCCAGAAGCAGAGACTCGTGGGGGAACGGTTGCTGCAATGAATTAAAGAAGGGGAGGTGAGACACGGACACACACATGGGCCAAGCATACAAATTTGAGAATATTTGATAACTTATAAGCATGAATTTGAACCCGGCACGACTCCAATAAGATATATGAGCTATGATGGAAACATGCGTGGGATGTTTTTTATTGTATTTTTTAAAGACACAAAACTGAACCAAATATCGATTCCCTTTCAATATATTCATATCGAGGGTAGAATTAAATGATCTGTTTAACCAGGGATGAAGCAGATATTAGAGGAAGGAGTCAAAATTATGAGATTAAAAAACAGTCAATATGAATAATTTAGGGCAAATAAATTAGGAAAGTGCTGTTAATCCCTGTTCATCTACCTTGGTGATGAGGTGTGGAAAGAGGCACAACGCCTTCCCGAGGACACAATCCATGCTGTCCTGAGGAAGAACCTGCTGTACTGGGCAGGGCTCTGGTTCTCCTTCGTCAAAGTGAAGAAAAGATTCCATCTCTCTCCTGCTGAAGGTCAGCACAGGGTTCAGATCATCCACCACTCGGTCTGAATGATGCAGAAGGAAGAGTTAAGAAGAAAAAAAAACTAGCACATGACAATATGCTAATTTACTGACTGCGCACTCACCGGACATGCCCTGTTTGGAGATCTGGCGGTCATATATTTTTTTCTCAATCGTGAAATCACACACCAGTCTGTAGACGTGACACTGCTTTCTCTGACCATAGCGGTAGACACGGCAAACGGCCTGGGCATCATGGCATGGGTTCCATGAGGCATCAAAAACCACGACACGGTTTGCTCCAATCAAGTTGACTCCCAGACAACCTGCCCTGAAAGCCCATGAAGGTGCACATTCCAGTTAAAGCCACCAGAACAATACACGATAGCATCAACGTGGGTATACAAGTGTTTGTGTCATTGCCTTACCTGGTTGACAACAGGAAGAGCCACGCTGAGGTGTTGTTGGGATCATTGAATTGGTTAATTAATCTTTCTCGCTCTGAGGCAGTTGTACTTCCATCCAGTCCTTCAAAACCACCACAAAGCCACAACAGATATGTGAAACAACTAATATAATAATCTTCACTGTAGCATTTATTTATGGCAATCACCTTCAATGTAAAGGTACTGTTAGCTTGTTAAGGTTTACACAAAATCCAAACAAAACTATACACATGGCATAAGGGTGCTTTTTTACATGTTATGTCCTTGTGAGATGTGTAAATAATGTGGATGAGAAATTTGGACAAAGGGATCTAAATTACGATTGTTCGCCCTTTATGAAACAGCATATGCAGCTATTACAGAATGGGTTTTCAAAATGACAAAACGTGACTATTGTAATTTATCTTGAGAGGTTAAATTAAAATCACAAAAGCCTCGCATTGAAACTATGTTCCTATAAAGAACCAGCAGGCGGCAGTGCTCATTACTATTGCCAAACGTCAACGTCAATGCATTAAAATTGACATTAGCATGTACTAGCCACAATTCTTTCTTTCTTGTAAATCAAAATGTACTTCTTGCACCTCATGCGTAAAACATCACTGTTTCATTCAAAACAAACTGTCCACTCTTTGAGTAAATCTTTACCCAGAAATCATAGAGACAGAGCAAGTGTTGACAGCACAGGTGTCAAAGTCAAGGCCCGCGGGCCAAATCCGGCCCATCCCATCATTTTTTTCGGCCCGCGAAAGCAAATCAAACTTGTTAAATTCTATAATGATTGCTAAAATCGGAGCTAAAATTTTATATTTTTGGATGTCAACCACAATAAAAGTCATTATTCTTGACTTCAGATTTGAAAACGAGTTATTCATTAATTTACTGTGTGCTCTATATGTAATATTTGAAGGGATTTAAACATTCTAATGGGTTCCCCAAATTCATAACGGCCCTCGAGAGGAAACCATAACTACAATGTGGCCCACGGCAAAAAATGACTGACACCCATGGGTTACAGGTATTAAAACACCACCACTCACTGTAATAGTTGAGATTTCTGACCCAGTTCTGCTTGGCCGCATCTCTGCTGGAGGTGCTGGGAGAATGCGGTACTGGCCTGTTAGCCAGAAAACTTTCAATCACAGTGAGGGTTGACAAACTCTGACTGTAGGATACAGAAATAAAAGACTGTGATTAGATGGTAAACATGGGATTCCAAATAAAAGCAGCGACAAGGAACAAATCCGTGCACCAAAAAAAAAAAGGACCAGTCACAAATGTATTTTCTCAGCATTTTACCTGAAAACTAGAAGTTTATCTCCCTTTGTGACACTCTCCTCAATCAGGTGGAACAGAAGAACCATTTTTGCAGAGTTCTCCAGAATGCCGGGCTTGTAATCACACATTATGTCCTTGGCCTATGGAAGCCCAGAATCGCAACCACATAAAGTTATGAGTCAGGCTGATTCAAAAGGCAATGAGTACATTGTATTACTGTCTACTTTTTTGTTATTTAAAAGTACAAAGAGCTTGCTGATCACCTCAGAATTATATCCACTAAAAATTATTGCTATCAAAATAGGGTTCAAGGAAAAAAACAAAAAACAAAAACATCACAAAACGAAAAAATTCTGTCGCCCTCTTTCGCATGTACGTACCCATTCATATGTGATGACCTGATTGGCCCTTTCCTGCAAATGGGTAAGACTCATCCCCCCAATTGGGTTGGGGTTTTCCAAGGGATTTGGCTTCTGTTTGGCTGTAGCGGAACATCGTGGAGGTGCAGTTGAGGTCATATCTTCAAGGTCCAAGTCCTGGTCACTAGCCAGGTTTTCCTTCTGTAAGGCCTCATAGAGCACATCTGGATGGTTCCAAATCTAAAAAAAGAAATCACATTGTGAAGCAACATTAATATACTGTATGAAGCATTTTTTTGCATGAACAATAGATGTTAATCTGATTAAACGTGATATGACATTTTTGACTCCTTGGTATGCAATTCAAATGACACATTTTGTGAATGTACACTATTCATTCCCTCCATTAGGAAGAATACAATACAATACATCCTAATTTATATAGCGCTTTCAAAGCAGCTGCAGCTTCACAAAGTGCTTCACATAATAGTCAACACAAAGCAAAATAATAAACACAACAGGAACGTCAAAACATGGACAGTTAAGCAATCTTATTGACTTTCCCCATGTACTCTATATATTATGTAACAGACAACACCGACTTAAAAATATAGTCATCCTTCCAAAGTTCCTAGCTCAAGCACCTTTGGTATCGAGGCAATTTAAACCAAACGTTCAAAATGTGTTTTGTCTCACCTTGCAGCATACGCAGAAGGCTTTGAGTGGGTTGAGACTGAGCCAGCCGGTGTTTCCTGCCTCTTTGAAGCGGTCATGAACTCCGTGTAGAGCGCCCTTTGGAGTGGAGACAAACGCACCAGGATCACATGTTCCTCCTTAGAGGGAAGCTGGTCTTTCAGCACATCGTGGCCTCGTCTGGAAACACATCGTAATCAGAATATGGTCATTTTGCCAATAAATTAAAAACAAGCATTTGAGATTAATCATTTTTGAGGGTCGGAATTCTGAATTGTCCACACAGATGAATTAATTTCATTTAACATTTGAGGCCTTTTGGTGGTGCTCAGAACAGTTCGATTATTTCATTTAAAATATCCAACGGAATGTTTCTCATACAATTTGAACAACTTTTTCTGCTTCTTTGCAGACTGATGATAACAAGCTCTCTCTCTCTCACATTCCATCTCTCTCCCTCCATCTCTCTCGCTCTCCCTCCCTCTGTCTTCGCCCCCTCTCTCTCCCACCCACCCATCTCTCTCTTTCCTCTCTCTATTTCTTCAGTGAGTTGACAAAAAAGCTCATCACATATGTGAGATAAGTCTCGGGCAGCTGTCTCACCTCTGTACGAAGCCTTCTAGCAGACTGTGCAGGACGTGGCTCCGGTACCTCATTAACTGCATGTCTTGGGGTGTGCTGTCCATGCATTGGCCATTCAGAATGGGACGCTCAAACATGTTACTGAATTCTTGCCGCGAACCTGAAACGTATACATAGACGCTTTGAAAAACAAAACAAAAATGACACATTCTGAGGATCAACTATAAGAAGATAAAGAAAAAAAAGCAGAAGTAATACATTCAAAACAAAATAATTGATTTACCAAGGAAGTTAGGCCGAACAAAGTCAACCATGCACCAGTACTCTATCAGGTTGTTCTGAAGTGGATATCCTGTCAAGACCACGCGGCGCTTGGTTCGAATGTTCTTCAGGGCCTGAGAGGTGCTGGCGTGGCAGTTTTTAATGCGATGGCCCTCATCACAAATCACCACATCAGGACCAGGCCTGGCCAAAGCTCTCTCGATAGCTGGAGGGGCATATTTATCAGTTTAAAATCTTGTTTTAATTCCACCTCTTCCCACCTTCCATTCATTTCCCTTACCTATGCTCAATTTCTGGTGACGGTTCTCCTCATCCAAGTCATGTGCGACAGTCCCTGTAGTTTTCTTGCTCTTCTTCTTTCTCCCGGACGCTAAGTTCTTCTTGAGCGACAAGAGGCGGTACATCTCGTAGCCCATGAGCAGAACACCTCCGTCCTGGGCCCAGTTCTCTACCACCTTGGCCCTGGAGGTGGTGTTTCTGGATAAGCACAGAGAATACTGGACATTTTTTGGGGCTCTCAAACATCAAAAATGGACACCAAAAGTTAAAGGGAGTGGTAATCAGCGCACCTCCCCCATACATATACAATGAAATCAGATGTACAGTGTTGTCACGCCACATTTCAGGTCAAAGGTTTGTCTGTTTAAATAAATAAACAAATAAATAAAAAAGAAAGAAAGAAAAAAAGAAATAAACTAACTTGTGTTCATCGTTGAGGATGTGAACCTTGAAGTTGCGAGGCCTCATCAGACGATGGTCGCTATCATGGGGCAAGTCCCCGGCCTGTGGGACCCACATGTTAAACTCTGCCAGCCAGTTCTGCAAAGTGTTCACCTGCAGGAGAAATCATGCAAGGTTGTTTTATTACATTTGCACCTTTTGCTTCTTATTTTTTACATATGTAAATACATAAATAATACAATAAATATATATACATATATATATTATTTTCCTTTCGGCTTTTCCCTTCAAGGGGTTGCCACATATACATATACATACATATACACACACACACACACACACATACATACATACATACATACATACATACATACATATATATATATATATATATATATACATACATACATACATACATACATACATACATACACACATATATATATATATATATATATATATATATATATATATATATATTATAATATATATAGATATATATATATATATATATATATATATTAAAACATATTTTAAGACAGACAGACAGACAGAGAGAGAGATAGATAGATAGATAGATAGATAGATAGATAGATAGATAGATAGATAGATAGATAGATAGATAGATAGATAGATAGATAGATAGATAGATAGATAGATAGATAGATAGATAGATAGACAGATAGATAGATAGATAGATAGATAGATAGATAGAACAGTCACGATTGCATTCATACCTAAAGGGCCTTCACTGAAACTAAGAAGCATATTTTTGGTAGGTCCGAGGAAATTGGAGAAACCCCACACAAGCAAACCAACATTCAGCTCATCTTATTTCTTGAGTAATATTTAAAAGTGATTCTAGGAGGTACTTACGGGGACAATGGCGAGCACGGTGTGGGCCTTCGTATATCTGAAGAGAACGTCAATGAAGGAGATGACCTGGAGCGTTTTGCCAAGGCCCATGCTATGGGCCAGGATGCAGCCGAACCCGCCGCTGCTGCTGAAACGCTCCACAGACTCCACCAAGTTGTCGTACAGGAAACGAATTCCGCCAATCTGAAATGAATGACACAAACCTAACTAAATTAGTATTTCCTCATTAGAAATAAAAAAATCAAATGAGAGAGTCAATCAGGACCTGGTGAGGTTTGACTGCACGCGCCAGCTGAGGTGCGAGGAAAATATCCGTTTCTGTTGTGGGATGGTTCAAGTTGACCAGTACCCGTCCTTGACCATCCGGACGATTGAAGTCGTCGTTGACGTGCATGCCACTTTGCTCACACTTTATACCATGGCGGGCAGATTTACTGTTGATACTGTCGTCGTCGTCACGTTGGCTCAAATTAATCGAATCTACAAAGAAGAAGCTTTGGCGTGAGGGAGGGAAGACATTTTCGCTGCAATCTAGCTAGAAATTGCATTAAAAATGTCTCTAGTGGATCTATAATTATTTTTTTTTCTCATTCGATTTTGCTAATGGTCATTATTATCCGTTTCCACTTGCTGGCTATGCATATGTGAATAGTGCAAGTATATGTATATAGAAATACAGTAAAGTCTCGTTATATCGATATCGGATATATCGATAGTCCCGGTTATATCGATACTATTTCTATGCACGCACGGAGAAAATTACATGCAAACAGGGTCGGATATATCGATAGTCCCGGTTATATCGATATTTTTTCGGACTCCCTTGAATATCGATATAACGAGACTTTACTGTACATTTAAAACGAGTCTTCTATCATGAAAATGATCACCAAATGCAATGACAATTATGTAACATGAGTGGTACGACATAGAACATATTAACAAAGCGAGACGACCGGTATAGTGGCCAGAGGGACGCAACATCTCAATGAGACGCACCACGGATCTACAGGCATGCGTCCCTCATTCTTTATCACCACCCGCAGTCAAGGTTTCATGAAATAAAATTCATATATCAATGCATGCGTCCATTTTCCAATCCGCTTTATCCTCATAAGGATTGGTGCCGGAGCATATCCCAGCCGTCTTTGGGCAGTAGGCGGGGGAAACACTGAACCGGTTGCCAGCCAATCGCAGCACAATTTCCATCAAATAGGTACAAGAGACAAATCATTCGTTAATGTCTAAACCACAGGTGTCAAAGTCAAGGCCCGCGGGCCAAATCCGGCCCGCCACATCATTTTTTTCGGCCTGCGAAAGCAAATCAAACTTGTTAAATTCCATGATGATTGATAAAATCTGAGCCAAAATTTCATATTTTTGGATGTCAACCACAATAAAAGTCATTATTCTTGACTTCAGATTTGAAAACGAGTTATTCATTAATTTGCTGTGTGCTCTATATTTAATATTTGAAGGGATTTAAACATTCTAATGGGTTCCCCAAATTCATAACAGCCCTCGAGAGGAAACCATAACTACAATGTGGCCCGCGGCAAAAAAATGACTTTGACACCCCTGGTCTAAACAGAGTGATCAATCGTCACAGACTACTGATGGTTTTTAGATTTTGGTTAGTATTTTGTGTATTTCCTGTAGCAATCTATGAACGTAAAGTCCAAAGGTAAACATTTTTGGCATACCGTTACACCTCTAACGATTATTTGTTTCCACTATGTGGTTTCACCGGTACAACAAGCCCCCTGAGGCGACTCATAACTCAAATGTGGTCCTTAATCCAAACCAGTTTGACACCCCTAGTTCAAAACAAACAAAAGCATCTGTCAAAATAAACGCATTTAGATAAATAGTTTAAACAATTTGACCATTTCCTGATGAGGACTAGTAGATACAAACGGGGATGACCAAAGTGACTCCAATAAACTTGTTGCATGTGCGTCCTCATATACCGCCAGTATATGAGAACGATTGTTTGTGTGTCTACAAGACCAACATCCCTATTTAATTCGGAAAAATAAAAAGAACATCAAATGATTGGTATTACACAAGTCTGTGAGAACGTTAAACGAAGACGTGTGTGTGTTTGCGTGCGCGTGTGTGTGCGTACAAAAATAATGGAGGACGAGGGAGACGAAATGAAGCAAGAGAGAAATCTTATATAACTGCAATGAATGTCTGGTTATACAAGTAGGATTAGAGTGGCGGGGGGAGACTGGTTATGCAACCCTAACTAGAAATGTCACCGTGCCACGGTGGTGCACTGCATGTGTGTGTGTGTGTGTGTGTGTGTGTGTGTGTGTGTGTGTGTGTGTGTGTGTGTGTGTGTGTGTGTGTGTGTGTGCGTGCGTCTTCTGGTTCCCAACTCGGATTAGCCAGCTTGATTGCTCTGAACCTGATCTACTTCTCCTATCACTCATCGCATCATCTTACTGCTTTACACACTGCCCCCTTCCTCTTTTGATGCCATTTGCCTTTTATGACTACTGACTCCCCCCCCCCCCTATTCTGTGTGTCACCAACTGAATCAAGTGTGCGTGAAAGCGTATGTACATGTGCTCGTGAGAAAGTGACTCTGTGAATAAAGGAAGTGTACATGATGTAACTTACCTATGATGTACAAAAATAGATAGAATGATTTCCAAAACAGGAACTGGAGCTAGTTTTTACAAAGACAATGACGTGCAGAGAAGTTATTGAACAATGGGCTCGTTACAGTGCCATGCGGTTATAATATGGCGCCCGTTTTGGTGTGAATTTGGTCAGAATCCTGTGTGGCGAAAAGATGCTTGGCACCACATCAATAGAAATATTAATTAATGCTATTAAACTGACTACTTCAGCAATCTGTATTTACGGTATATTTCCGACTTTCTTTCTTGTCGTATCTGTAGAATATTTGATTTATAAGTGATGCAATATGGTTACGTTTTTGATTTATTGAGAATAAAAAACGAACTGTTCATCACTCATAATCGCGATAAATTTAACTAGAAGTGTCGCGGCAGCCAATCGACGTCGACGTTTACCTTCCTACGTCACACACACAGCGTAGACTAGTATTTCGTAAGCTTTTTCCTTTTTCGCACCGCATTCAATTCACCAACCCGTTCTCACACCCCCTTCCAGAATTGATGAAAAGCAATATTGATATCATAATAATAATGCATAAGTAACAAAAACATCCTGTATTTAATCCATCCATTCATCCATTTTCCGTACTGCTTATTCCTCATTAGGGTCGCGGGGGGTGCTGGAGCCTATCTCAGCTGTCTTCAGGCACGAGGCGGGGGACACCCTGAACTGGTTGCCAGCCAATCGCAGGGCACACAAAGACGTACAACAGTCGCTCTCACTCTCACACTTAGGGACAATTTGGAGTGGTCAATCTGCCTGCCATGCATGTTTTTGGAGTGTGGGAGGAAACCGGAGGACCCGGAGAAAACCCACACGGGTCCGGGGAGAACATGCAAACTCCTTTATTTACATAACTGACAAATTAAAATGCCATAAAATACAAATAACGAATAAAAAAAAATCTCGATTATATATATTAAGTCATTATTATGATAATTGGTTTACTTTACAGCTATAAGGCTTAGTTAGCATTATCCCTAATGCCAATAAACACAATGACTTCTTCATTTTCAGAATTTGTCACTTTTTCCGGTTTCCCGACCATTATCCCCCCAAAATTGTCGATTTCATCCAGGGTATCATGGCAACCCCCGCGGATGCATTCTGGCACCTCCCGGGTGTGTGTGTGTGTGTGTTCGCGTGTGTGTGTGGATGTGTGTGCATGTGAACGCACATGTGTCTCGCTCTCTCTGACCTGCTTTGTGTGTGAGCTCAATGGTGGAGGCACATATGTCGGTCTTTACGTCCTGGCATGTGCCGGTGCTACTGGACTCCAGGCAGATGACTTCCTGTCTCATCTCCTGCTGCGACACTGACGACGACGACGGAGATGATGATGATGACACATGCTTTGTTACATCACCTGCACAAAGGCATTGGTAAAATAAGCATAACAGATCAATGCTTTGTGTTCTAAATGTGGTCACACTTCAAAGTTTGTCTGGATTAAAAATAAATACCATAAAAAAATGGTGGTCATCTGGTTTAATATGGATTATAATAATAAATGTAATTTATGAACTCCTTTCAAAACTCTCAAGGACACTGAACAAGTACTGGAAATGAACGGATACGGAAGGCAAGGACACACCGGTTTGATATTCAGGCAGCAGTGGTATGGGGAATTCTTGCTTTCTCTGGTTACCCAGACGTCGCCTTCTCTCAAGCTCCTCCTGCTGAGCGTTTTTGGTGCCCGCTTCCAACTGATGCTCCTTCAGGAACTTCCTACGATGACAAGAGCGGAAACATGACAACTTGACTTCATTCAGTGGACACAAATGTTTGACAAACAGGCTCAATTCTGAATAATCATAAACGTCTCTCTGGTAGAATTTACTTACCGAATGTTCCGTCTCATGTGCGAGGGCTTGGAGCTTCTCTTTCTATTTTGTGTCAGGGTGGAGTGTTGGTGGGTCCTTTGGTCGCAGACCCCAGAATGGGGTCTCGAAACGTGTTTTGAGGGCGCAAGTTTTGTTGGCCTCCCCCCGGAAAATGAGGTAGATGGTGGAGGGGTACGCTGCCATGTTGCCGTTTCACCTCCACGAGCCTCATTTTCGGAGCTGAAGGAGGCACAGTGGGATTGATCTGAGGAACAGAAAAAAGGAAAGAATAGGTAAATAAAAAAAAAAAACAATTAAAAAATAAAATAGGTAAAAAAAACATTAAATAAGAAAAGAAAAGAAAGCAAAATATAATAAAATAAAAAATAAAAGAAAATTAAACAAAACAAAACACAATAAAATAAAATAAAATAAAATAAAATAAAAATAAATAAAATAAGGGGTGTCGGGGGGGGGGTCTACATTGAAACCATAAAATGGTTTGAATTTGAAAATAAATGCAAATCAAAAGCGAACCGTGACGTTGATGCAGTGCATTTCGGAAAACCAACATGTAATATTGAATTCTGGCTGTACTTATTGCGTTCATTTTTTGCCTTTGAAACGTGATTTCACTCTTCATCCTTTTATATTCTTTTTCCTGAGACGGTGTGCCGTGAGATTTTTCGAATGTTAACTCATGTAACCTACGAATGAACTCTTTTTTTCTGATTAAAGAAGAAAGTCAAAGGTTTTTTACGCTGCATTGAGTGTTGATGTAGTCCTAAAACTTAATATCCTGTGGGTCCTGCAATTTGAGTGAAAATGACAAAAACCCTGGCACTGGAGTGGACACATTTTTGAAAATCGTCTGGCAGTGAATGAGTTAAATGGCTGTCTCGGCTTAGTCAAGGTTGGGATAACGTTACCCTCGAGGCTAACTGAGCTTCCACGATCATTTTGAGTGTTTAACACTCACAGTGACACATTCATAAATTAAAATTCCTCCCAAAAGTATCCAGGAGACTGAAATTGTGGACGTTTCTGCTTCGACCAACAACACAGATGGAATCTGCGTTCTCTTTTTCACCTTTCTCATTTTCCCACAATGCTTCTCCCTTTTCATTTGCTCTGCCAAAAACACACTGAACTAGATCGCTGGTTTATGTAAGCGCTGGATCATAAATACGTCCGGATTACGAAATGAAAAGCAGGAAACGCACACAAACACATGCGCTGAGGACAAGCAGTGCCAGGAATCTGCCGGGGATGACGGTGCAGAACGATGGTGTTCTGCCAAACACACGCACAAGTGGCATTGGTCACAGTCACTTTCGATGTTTATGATACCTGATTTAATCAGTTGGGGGACCCACAATATTCACATGATGATAAGAATGTGCGGACAATCCGAGGCGAGATGCCTTGCAAAAAAACGAGCACAAAAACAGCCCTCCTGTCCATGATACATAATCAAAACAATGCGGTCGCTTGAATAACACCAGTCTGTCTCGTGCGTGTGCGTGGGGAGATATTTGAATGGCTGTAGGCACTAGAATTTCTAAACGGTCCTAAAAAGAGATATCCATGGCATAAGTAAAGTTATGTCAAGATGAAAATAATTTCGCAAGGTATTTATTTTTCCAGTAAAGCGGTTTTTATGGCGGTATCAGTAAAACGTTTGGGCAAGGAGCAATTTGTGATATGGCTTCAACATGTTCTTGGATTGACACTTTCAAGTAAGTACGCTCTGATTGACTGAAAAACTAGACTATTTCTTTGTTCTCCGTGTGTACGAGGTTATCGCTTCAGCCAAGGAGACGCGTTTCGTTATCACAGTCTGAGATAGTGGCAGAGACATAACAATGGGTCGGATTATTGAACATATTGCAGAAACATTCCAAATTTCCATTCACCCCTTATTCGAGTACCTGACAGAACAGTGACGTGTGCGCACGCACAAGCACACGCGTGCCCACGCACACACACACACACAGACACATAGTGAACGATGACCTCACTTTCATCTACCCACTCCACTTCCTGTCCTTCTCTTCAGGATCTAACGGTGAGCACTCAGCGAGATGCGGAAGGGAAGGACAGGAAGTGGCGTGGGCAGATAAGAGTGAGGTCATCGTTCAAAACATTGGATGGATGGATGGATAGATGGATGGACAGATGGACAGACATTTTTTGTGTGACAGATGGATGGATAGATAGATAGATAGATAGATAGATAGATAGATAGATAGATAGATAGATAGATAGATAGATAGATAGATAGATAGATAGATAGATAGATAGATAGATAGATAGATAGATAGATAGATAGATAGATAGATAGATAGATAGATAGATAGAATACACACACACAGAAATATGTTTCAACACAGAGAAGAATGGCGGGCTTGGAGACTTGTAGACAAATTGTAATTTATGATATCCAAAGAATGTGAGGCCACAAAATCTGTACTGTGTGTATGTGCTTGTTCGTTCTGGCTGAATGTTATCAGGCTGTTGACTATACGGTGCTAAAAACCTGAACTCACCACCACTCATCCATTTTTAATATGCTGATATTTATATTTGTGTCTTCTACTTTCTTACTTTCACCATTTTGCTGCTTTAAATTGGGAATTTCTCCATTGTGAGATTTTTTTTTTCATTTTATGTGTTTTTGCTAGGGGCGTTTCTGGGAAAAGCGAAATGTCTTCAGCAACCTAAATGTTATGTAAGTACATCTCCGTATATGTTTGGGGTTTACATAACTTCTCGGTAAAGGGCTAAAGGACAAACCACAATTTGTGCTTTTTGTGTGAACATGTGTGAGATAAGTGTCTTTTGCTGAGACGCGTCGGCGCAGGGAGGAAAGGAGAAATGTGACGAGGCAAATGAATTTCATACAGTCTTTGATGATTAACAAAGACTAGTCGCGATGAACTGGCTAGCCATTGAGGCATGTCGAGGTGCTTTTCTTTCCCATTTCCTCAGTGGACACAGTCAAATGTAGCCAATCTTCTGCTTTTCAAAAGTTGATGTCATTGTTCAAGTGTACATTCAGACAATATATGACTAAAGATTGCAATCTGGAGTGGGAGTTTCTTCCGCTGTAAAATACATACGATGATGAGAGCGATCAAAACCGGCCGCTGCCATCACGCTGAATGACACACACACAAAAAAAAAAAAAAAAAAAAAAAATCAGCTACAATATGCTTAGTCAGAAAGTGGCAAATTTTATTCATCCTCATTTTGCTCGCCTGTCTGATTTGATGGGGGGAAGCCCCACCGTGTGCCAGTGGATGGTACTCCACTCCAGTCCACTAGGTGGCAGTACTGTGCATTAAAAATGTGTGCACCATCTTGTGCATGCTGAAAACAGTTGTGCCTGATGGATTTGGTAGATTACCAATGCCTAATCCAAGATTTTAGTATCAAAACATAGTGCCTATTAGGGCCAGACGTGCTAAAATGTGTCCACTCAAAGGCCAGGTTTTATGTCATTTTCACTCAAACAGCAGGATCTACAGGATTTCTAGTTTTAGGACGACATAAACATTCAATGCAGCATAATAAACTTTAGGCTCTTTTCTTTCATCAGAAGAAAAAAAAGAGTTAATTCCTAAATTATACGCATCTGGAGTTGTCTGAGCTTGAAATGGGGGCGGCTGTACAAAGGGAAAATGCTGGCCAGCGCTTTATCGATCCCTGTGTAAGCAAAACCAAAACCCGAACAAGTTCAGTAATGGCGCTCCATGTCATATTTTCACACACTAAACTAAATCATTCCAGGAAAAGGCAAAGAAAAGGACCAGTGCATGATTTTGTGTAATTTAAAATATGTTACATCTACGACAACCCGCTCATACAGACCAACATCTTAAAATTAGCCACGTCGGGTTACAGATGAACGCAAATGTGCCAAAGAGGCCACCGGCGTTCAAACGTTCGCGCCCTGTCTGGCACTTGTGTACGCACGAATGCACACTGTCTTGAGTTCAAATCTCATACAGAACGTTCCTCTCCAACGATGGCGACGCAGAGGGGGACTTGAGTGCGCTTATATAACTGTTGCCGTTGGCTGTTACACAACCACAGACGTGCACGCACACACAAACACATACACACACACACACAGACACACTAACATACCATCTTGACTTTTGACACAATGAAACAGTGGCACATATTGTGTGTGTGTGTGTGTGTGTGTGTGTGTGTGTGTGTGTGTGTGTGTGTGTGTGTGTGTGTGTGTGTGTGTGTGTGTGTGTGTGTGTGTGTGTGTGCACTTTTCTATTACTCGAAGAGATGTCAAGCAATTTATTGATTGCGGTTGTTCTAGCCAACGGATCATTTATATAAAAAGAATTGCATAATAAAATAGAGGCTCACCTAACATGAAGCTGCAAGGTGATTTTAACAGAAGAGAATGGGAAGCTGTTATTACTGTAACCATGACAACCAATGAACACTATTTTAAAAAAGACATTTAAAAAGGACCTGATCCAGCACCATGAAAGGTTAAGTACAACCTGCATCGGGAAGTCCTCTGTAATTACTTTTTAAATTATTTTTTCGCCATATTGAACAGAAATGAGGAATTTCGACATTTTCTATTCGTCAACTTGTATTACGGGTCAGAAATGAAGGACAACAGCGTTCCTATAAAATAATAATCCCGAGCCGTAGGCCTCCAAAATACAACCATTTGCGCTGAACACGAACATTATGACATTAGTAGTTCATTGATGGACATTAGTTGGGGTATTTTTGTTGTTTGTTTGATATAAATTTACATTGGAGCAGGCCTGTTTTGATAAAAATAGATCTGTCGAAGGTTTCCATGCAAAAGAAAGTTTATCAGCCACAACGTTATGAGTGTCTGCATGTTCATCACCTATCATGCTGTCTCATCCGCTTATTGTGTGAGTGTGGATTACTTGTGGCTCTTAGTGATCTGACTAGAAACAGAGTTTGGGGAATGACCTGGAGAATTTGAATCAATAGTAGTTTTGGAGACTCATGATTTATTATTATTTTTTTTTTACTGAATGGAATGTTTCAAGATGATGATGATTACAGTGAAGTGCAGTGTTAGCACAGAACGGTAAATGTTTTTTTTCAGGGTACAAATTGATGCAATGTTTGGTCATTCAAACAGAATTTATGGTAACAATTTTATTATTATTATTATTATTATTATTATAAATAATAATAATAATAATAATAATTTTCATATTCCTTTTTTAACTTTGCTGCTGTGAAATGTAAATGTCTCCACTGCGAGACTAATAAAGCTAAATCCAATCCAATAATACACTTTATTTATATGCGCCTATCAAAACTCTCAAGGACACTTTACAGTTTTTATTTTGAAGATGCCAATACTGTATTTAGCTTGACAGCTATGCAACGCAGCATATTATGAATATACAGTATAAATAAAGGCTTGGGGGGGGGGGGGGGCAACCACAATAAAAAAAAATCATATTTGGATTCAACTGAGCATTGCCGAGAAAGTGTCGGATCTCTCGTCTGTGCCGCACAGACGAGAGACGATTGTCCAGTCTATAAAATCATTTTCTTTTGGACATACCGAGATAAAATGTTTTATGTAACTTGCCTTACGAAAGATAACACACACACACACAGACACTCAAAAAGACACACACCTTGTATAACACCCTGTGCTCAATGAGTTATTAAGACTCCTTTTAATAGTGTGGAAGCAGGTGTGTTACGAAATCCTCCGCAGAGGATGCAAGGGGGAAGGAAGAGACTCCTCAAAAAAACTCAAGAGCAAAAGGTGACAGAAAGACAGCAAAAACATACGATAGAGAGCAGGTGAAGCGACATGGAGCTGTTTGTAGGCCAGTATGTCAAAGCTGCTCTCGGGGAAGAGGATGAGAATGAAAGTGAGTGAGATGAGAGGATCACTGATCTACGCCCGCGACAATATTCAATTGAAAAGGACATTTGGGGTAACATAAGCAGTATTGATCGCAGCCCGTGGTGAAGTCTTATGAAAGCAGTTCAGACTTTATGTGCTCCCTACATTCAACTCAGACATGCACGCTGTTCCGAATAGGACAGCTTGTTCCTTTCTGGCATGCAATTACGGCGAAGCTGAGTCAGGCGCGCAGCACAGATACCTCGGGAGTGCTCTTAAAAAGCATCATTTCCAACTGTGAATATTTCTGAGCCCGACACACTATCAACAATAGGCAGATGCTGACCACACAAGGGAAAGAAAGTAAACGTCATCCATAATGGGTGAAAGTAAAGCAGGGTGTTCTTTCATCCTTTCCTCATGACCACGCGGTAGAAGCAACCACAAAACGCATCGTGTCCTTTTACACTGCACCATAAAAAAATAAAATAAAATAAAACGCTTGACAAAAAAAAAAAAAACATTGTATCAAGTGGGTTACCCCAAACTTTTGTGTGGTCAAAGGAAATGCTGTTACCAAACCACATCACATAACATCCATCTATTTTCTGACATTCTTTATCTTCACAAGGTTTGTGAGGGCGTGATGGACCCTGTCCCATTGAGCTCGAGACACCCTGAACTGGTTTCCACTCAATCACAGGTCACACAAAGACAAACAAATCCCTCTCACAATCTCTCCAAGGGACAACTTGGAGTGTTTAATCAGCCTGCCGTGCATGTTTTGAGGAGGTGGGATGAAACCGCAGTACCTGGAGAAAAAAAACAAACTCCACACATGAAGATAAATTGAACCGGGCTCTTCTGCATGGTGGCGTGTTAACCATTCAACCAGCCATCTGCCCATCAAATAACATCACCATACACAATATCATGTAAATCATCATATCAAACAACATCCTATCCTAGGTTCATGGAAGATTCCAAAAGATTACTCTGTTCATTCATCTAAATTAGACTCAGGTGCCGCCGGATTACTTCTGCGGCCGCCTCGCACGCTTACCCCGCTAACCCACTGGTCTGATGAACCCTGGTTTCCTGCCTTCAAAAGCAACACACTTGCAGCCTGGCCCGAGTCAAACCGCGACAGCCAATCGCGAACGGACATTGTTTCACGTAACCCTAGAAACAGTCCATCAGAGCGTGGTTGACAACACGGGAGGAGAGAGAGCCAGTGCACGTGGGACCAAAACACACACACACAAAAAAAACAACTTGAAACAATGTCTCAAAATGTTATTTTGAAAAATAAGTATGGAACTAGTGATTAGAAGAGAACCAAGAGGGTTAGAGGGAAAGAAATGACAGACGTCGCATGTTTAAGTAGGTATGGATCCAGTGTTACACAACACAGTTAAGTAACTTCATAATTATCAGCCAACATATTTTTCAGTCCTATGGGGTTATTTGAGATGTCAAAGCGGCTTTTAGTACCACCTAGATGACTTTCCCCGCCCCAAAATCTCAGAAATAAGCATTTTTCTAGCCTCGGGATTGCATTGGAATACAGTTAGTTGCATTTACGAAACAGCCGGTTAAAATACAAATGGGGTTTTCTAGTCAAGTCTTCTCCAAGCTTCCTGACATGGAAAAAAAGTCTTTTACCTTTGCATCCCAAGGCAGGAAGACTTTTTTTTTACAAACTTGTTCCATCTCAGTTGTGCGACAGCAATGTGTGTTCCGAGTCACCTACCTGTGAACGACTCGGATTCGTCCAGTAGCAGCATGACTTTGGAGTGAAGAAAAAGGTTACTCTGCTCTTCTTGGCTTTTTCCACCTCTTCTTTACCTCTTTTACCCCCTGCCCAACTCTTGCTTTCAATATCTTGACCTGCTCCACCGTAGGCACAGCGAGAAGTGTGGAGAAAGCCAACAAGAGTCGTGATTGTTGCTCCGCCACGTTTTGTTTGACGCCGAGCCTGTCTATCGCACTACTGCCACAGTGACTGACTGACTCACTGACTACCGGCTGGCCCGCTCTGTGTGCCGTTTTCAAGAACAATGTCAACATGAGGCAAAGGCGGAAAGGAGGGCCGGCAGCTGAACGACTTACATAACCCCTCATGCTGAATGCGGGGCCCTGTGAAGGGGGTACCACGAAGGGCGACCGCGCATCTTATTTGACCCGCCACACACCTCAAGACGGAAAGAAACATCAGCGCATTCAAGTCTTAATTTAAAGGACAACCGACATCTCCGGACAAGTTGTGTCCATAATTTGTAATTTGCGCTGAATATTCCGGAAGTCTTGTTTTTGAGTTGGTGACGAGTCCTCACGTTACGTCACTGAAGGAACGCCCCTGACCGAAAAAAAATTGTAGCAGTCCTTCCATCACGTCAATGCATTTTACTGTACTTGTTTGGTCTGAAAACTTCATGTTGCACCAAAAAGAGGCAGAAGAGGGCAACAAAGCTCCATGTAAGGAATTAATCAGCCTGTGGAAACGGGCTGATTAATTCCTTACACGGAGCTTTGTCGCCATTTTCTGCCTCTTTTTGGTGCTACATTTCCCGCCTCCCGATACCTCAAAATGGCACCGAATAAATTATTTAATCGATTGCAAACATGTATGCTTTCCTATTCAGAACTATTTGAATCACATTCATAACTGGATGAGTAACAAGAAAGCATATTCTCTAAATCTGAAGCCATTGTTTTGATTCTCCAGCAAGGCAAGATGTCTTGGGTTGACGCATTACCTTCTAAAACTGGCCACTTCCGGGTTGATTTTTTTGTGTGCAGATTTTGGACACTTTAAGTCATTTTTATTGGTGTTTTGCATTTGACTAAAAATATCATACTGCGTGTTTTGGGTATTTTAGATGCCATAAAACGTTTTTCTGATGTCAGCTAGGAAACAAAAAAGTGATGTCGGTTGTCCTTTAAAGGTACAGAAAGTAACATCATTATTCGTAGAGAAAGGACGTACAAGTATTTTCTGGATTGCTGGAAATAATTTGTGGGTAATATATTACCTACCGGTATATAAAAAAAATATTTATTTGTGTGAAAATGCAATATAATCATAATAATAATTATTGTTATTATGAATTGGTATTATTATTAGTATTAATTATTAAGTATTATTTTTATTATTATGATCGATAATAATACAGTTAGTGCAAATATATATTAGTGACATTAATAATTATTATTACTTGTATTCTTATTGATTATAATACAAATAGTGATATTATTATTGCAAATAATAATAAATAATAATAATCATCATCATCATCATCATCATGAATTACAAATTAAACTGTAGCAGTGGCAACCATTCCACCACACACATATCTGTTACCAGCAGCACTGAAGTAGACCGGAATTTGTATCTGCTCAAATTAACATTCTTAGTAATAATAATAATAATAATAATAATAATAATAAATTTTCACTCCTCTGACATATCTGTGCATCTTGCTCAGTTTGCTCAGTGCACTGCTGCCAGCACAATACAATACAATACAATACAATACAATACAATACAATACAATACAATACAATACATATTGATTTATATAGCGCTTCAACAACAGCTGAAGCTGTAACAAAGCGCTTACCACGGACAACTATCACATACGGGACATAAAGCAGTCAAAGATAGTAGAAAGAACCAGGGAGTAAAACGTCCGGGCAAAAGGCCATTGGGACAATTCTAAAAGCACAGGTCGCTGAAAGACGCCCGAACCTGCCGCAAGCCGCAAACCTCCCGAGCTGGATTGCTCTTCCTCCTGCTGCTCTCAATACCCCCCCCCCCCCTCCGCCCCATTTCCATGGCATACTGACACAGGGAGCATCCCCGCCCACTCCAGAGCTGCCTTCGGTAACAAGGTTAAGGGTTCAACTGGAAACATGGTAAAACTGAATCATGATCTTGTTTGATCGACTTTGTAAGATTTGTCTTTCTGATAAGACACAACTCCACTCTTCTGTAAGTGCATGTTTAAAAAAAAGTATAGTGGTAATAACCAGCAAAAATATTAACATGCATTGTGTTAGGGCAATTCGCCGATGACCCTAACATATTGGGCGCCATTTTCATGTTCAAGTCCCCACATATGACTGTCAATTACTAATCATAAATTAGTCCCTGATTGCCTGCAGCCAAGTCTTGGCAGTAAAGACGTGACATAGGTGTGACAATGCTTGTAAGGAAGAGTGAGGAAAATGAGGGACGGCAGGGAAACTGAGTTACATTTGGACGCACGGATCGGCTGCTAAGAGGAGATGCACTTTTTTTCTCATTGCCAAATTTGAAGGACAACCGACGTCTCCAAACAAGTTGCTATGCGCTTACTTGACTCCTTATTTTCACACAGATTGGAACACAACTTGCAAGGCCCCATGCATACAATGTACACACACATACATGAACTGTGTGCAATGCAGTTAGGGGGAGGGGCAGCCGAACCAGAAAGCAGAGGAAGAGGCGGTGACGCCAGCAAAGTGAGGGGCTTTGTGGAGGGGGGAGTGGACTGGCTGGTAAGTCAGTACAGCACACATGTTCACCTTTGCCACACTAGCACAATTCTTGTAGCCCCACCTCCAAGAGGTTGGGCTCACATTTCAGTTTATGACGGTGGAAACACACACATATACACATGTACACACACGCACGCACCCACCCAAAATATGATAATAAACATAATTTCTGATTTTATCTGTATTTGTGTTGTGGTTTTTTTTCCACATTATTTGAATTAGTTTTAGTGCAATTAATCGACAGTAATGCGCAAAAACTATTCCATGATATTTTTTTATCCCATGATGATCATGATGTGGTTAAGTAGAATGTCAGTCAGTGAGTGCAGTGAGGCCTCAAGAGAGGGCGAACTGACTGGAAAGATCCCAAAACAAGCATTCAGAGTGTTGTGCTTATGTTCATTCGCGAGCTCATAACTTGTTCTTGGAAGATGACTACCAGAAGTTTGATACCATTATGATTTTGTGAGGGTGGGCTGAAGAAACTAACCCCACTGCAAACACTTGTGGAAAAGACAAAACATTGCCAGAGGAGATGGCCAACGCTTTATCGGTACCCAGGCATGAAAAAACGAATACATTCGGGAATGGTAGTGAATGAGTTAACTTTGCCCCAAAGGCAGTAAAAACGTTTCCTGATGAACTTTGCAATCCCTTTTTTCGAATAAATGCAATGTTGAAGTGTTTTTTTTAACAAGTTGGACCACGTTAAAGCTAAATTATTGATCCCACAAACCAAAAAACGACACTCAGGGGTGAAAGATGACCACCTGGGATACAGTAAATACACTAAAGCATGACGGCGATGAAAGTGACTCAACGGTATGAGTAAGCATTTCTGTAAATTTGGTAACACCTCTCCATCCCTCCGTCCCCCCTCATCTCCACTCGACGCTCAGATGGTGTGACCTGGTCGTCTGCTGTGCCAGTATGTAGACCAACTGGTGTGACTGTATCACCTCCCACTCATCACCCAGCGGAGTTCTTCATCAACGTACATACAGTACATGCCCTCAGTATTGAAAAACTGATACCAGTTGCAGGATCTGGCACGCAATTCAGAAGATTGGTAACAAAGCACGACATCATTACAGGAGGTCAGCTACCTAAACTGGACTGATGTCCAGTCTATCCATCCATCCATTTTCCAGACAACTTAATCCCCAGGAGGGCGGCGGGGGGTGCTGGAGCCTATTCCAGCCATTTTCGGGCACTCGGCGTGGGACACCCTAGAGGTCGCTGCTGATGTCACTAATAATTGTTCTTTCACCTGACTAACAATTCCAGCTCACGTTTCATAACCCATTCTGAACCCAGTTGGGGCGCTGCTATTCATTGCTCAAATAATCAATGTACTATAACAACGCACACTCTGAGTCAAAATTGGATTTTCACTTCAACTAAAGCCACAAAAAAAGCAACGAAAACGTGTTGGGTGCTCCCAAAAACAAATTGTCAATAATTAATAACCATAAAGTTGGTTAAGTAAAATTGCCTAGAATGTATTTCGCCAATGAAAAATTAACGTTCAAGAGGGATAAAATAATTTCCCCAATCAATGTTTACTCCTCCCAAATTCCTTTGAGACCAAGTCAGGATCATTTTTTTTTTTTTTGCATCCGTGACTGAATGCTAAGTATCAGGTCAATCAAACTGGACAAACATCACGACTCACCAAAAGCAACAGGTGTCCATAACACAGTGGGAGGAAAACATGTTGTGCTCACTCACTCAGAATGCAAAAAAAAAACAAAACAAAAAAAACAGAGAGATGCTGTTCACGCCTGCACATTGGCAGAGGAGCAACACGCTAATTAGCACACTCACCTCCTGGTCCTCTGCATGTCTGTGTGTGTGTGTGCGTGTGTGTGTGTGCACGCACCCGTTGTGGGACCTTATGAAAGAATGACTAAACCAACTGGCAACTGTGCCAAGAACCCATGACACACACCATCTCTTCACACACCGAAAGGAACACAATGTTTGTGACACACACACACACACACGCACGCACGCACACACGCACGCACGCACATGCACGCACATGCACGCACGCACACACTTAAAAAAAAATACAGAATTTCAGCTTTAAAGTACTTTTTAGAGCACGGTATTAGGAAAAAAAATGAAAATGAACATAGCATCACATTAAATATAAATATAATTACATTTATTAAAATTAAATATATCTGATGTCAGAAGACATCCACAACGTGTTTTTTGGTACTGTGACTTATCTGAGGAAGGCTAATATGATATCACATTTATGAGAGCTTATATTTATATAAACCATTGACATCACATTTTCATTTAATGCTTTCGAGAGAGAAACATTTGAAACCAGTGGAAATAAAATGTGTGTTTACCAATTCTTTAGACTCGGTCCTGTTCCAGATAAAAATTGCCGACATTAAGTACACTGTATGCAAAGAATTTTGAAAAGAAATTGATGTTCATAAAATTGCATTATTTGACAGATTCCGTGCCAAAAATTGAAGTTATGATTATTAAAAAGGTGTGAAAATGAACTGATTTCTGGCCAGTGTCCTAATGCAAAATCAATTAGGGTTTAGTTGTTACTTTCTTTTGTAAAATGTGATTTTCAAACTTTCATAACCTCTTTATTTCCCACCTCCTTTTGAAAAAGAAACTCCATCAATGGAAAGCTTTCTCAACACCGAAACAAAACACATTCAACAATGATGATAATTATTCATAGTTAACTCAGATAACAATTACGTAGTTAGTTTGGCATTTACAGTTACTCCATAACACAGGAGGAAACTCTCAGAATTAAAAAAAATCATTATACAGTAAATGGGGAAAGTACAAGAAATACTGCATTTTCATTATTAGTTATTTTCAACATAAAATAATTTGTGATGTTTTGTGATTGATTTCCTGTCTTAAAATGTGATTTTTGGTAGAATTTTTGTCACCAATATTTTTTACTGTTCTCCATCGAATTGTGTGTTTGTTGTTGTGTTCAAAATGGAGATGTTGAACCAAGGAGAAAAAAACTTTGGTTGGGGGCGGCATGGTGAGCTGTCATGGCAACGGCAGGACAGACGCAAGAGACGATGGCGGGTGGCGATGATGTCACAAGAAGAAAATAGATGTGCCATGTCACCAAGGGAGAAAATGTAAATGAGATATCTAACATACAAACACTCCCAAGCCGCGAAGGAAACTAGCAACCTTCAACCTGCTGATCTATGATGAGTTATCAATTAAGAAAAATATTGTCTTTATTTAACTTTACTGTCTTTGCCATTGAGAATTTTTTTTGAGATATAAATTGGAACTAGACCCCTCGACTTATAAATATTCTAATGACGCACAATAGCGGACGGATGCTATTTAATGATCATTAACTCTGTGCGTAACTCATCGCACAGCAAAAGCTGTTTTGCAAGATACACCACAAAAACGCGGTATCCAACAGTCTGGATGAACCATGACGAGGTTTTCTTCAACAATTAGGAGGCCTGGATACAAATATGACTCATCTACTAGAACCAATAGATGATTCATTGATTTACATAATACAGTAAAGTCTCGTTATATCGATATTCTCGGGAGTAGGAAAAAATATCGATATAACCGGACTATCGATATAAATCCGATCCTGCGGGCATGTAATTTTCTCCTTGAGTTCATAGACATAGTATCGTAATAAGCAGTACTATCGATATAACCGATATCGATATAACAAGTCTTTACTGTATATTGTGAAGAAGAGGAGTTCACTGGAGTTTTTTTGGAATAGGTAACACAGTCTGCTTGCAAACAATTACCAGTATACAAACGCGAGCTAGTAAGATTTACCAAATTATGGTAAAATCGGTGCATTTCATAGAGGTTCCCAGGTGTACCATGTGGATGCTTGGTTCCCATTGGTTCCCATGTAACTTGAAACTTGCTGCTGTGATTTGTTTCCAAAATAACACCAAACTCAAAACAGATGTCACGCATGAGATCATACGGTACCTCCCGGCAGCTCAGTTCAGCCAGAAATCAAAGGGTGAACTTTGTGCGAGTGTTTCCTTTTCCATTTTTGGCACTTGGCACTCAAAGAAAAAAACGCTAGCAGTTAGACACAACCATGGGAGCTATCGCTAATTATTCAAGTCAGCCGTGATTGTTTTCCCAGCCTTAGTATTAGAGTGTAGAGCTCATAAAAATGAAAATTATCTCTTGTACTCACCCGGTATCTCACCGTCTTCATGATCTTCATCATCATCCTCATCGCCGTCGTCATCATCATCACTGTCATCCTCTGCCTCTTCATCAGTAATGTGGCAGATTTCTGGCAGGCCTGCGGACCCATTCAATTGCCGCTGCTGCTCCTCTTCATCGGACATCCTGTTGTGTTACCCCTGCATCGTCGCAAGCTGCCTGAAAGAAGGTGGCATGGTATTGGCCGTCTGTTTGTATCCATACATCTACTTATCAAAGATGATGAACAGTTTTTGGTAGACGAGCTGCTTCGTGATTGGGCAGAGATGAGACAATAATGGAGGAAAGGTGCTCTTCAGAGTTTCTCGGGCACTTTAAAAGCTCTCTCGGCTGAAGGATAATGACTCTCTCAGGTTTTTCTCAATAATGTGGTTGTAATCTTTGTCGGTCAGCCTCGATGACAATGCTCATACCCAGACATGGAAAAAACTAACTATTCTGGGGCACTCAAGAAGGCTATATACCGAGGAACATTATACTCCATTGTCTAATGTGCTTTTTGTGGAAATGAACATATTTGTCTGGTGTTCATCATAAAATGCTCTGAGTGAGTTAACAATAG
Organism: Hippocampus bargibanti; assembly: GCF_051943395.1. Lineage (NCBI taxonomy): Eukaryota > Metazoa > Chordata > Actinopteri > Syngnathiformes > Syngnathidae > Hippocampus > Hippocampus bargibanti. Next base: position 32,623,779 of record NC_142734.1, read on the forward strand.
GTTAAAAGCAGAATCGCACTGCTTGGTGTTACTTGAAAGTTAATACGTTGGATAATGATAGAACGATTTTAGATGCACATTCTTAAACATCCAATGTTACTTATTTTCTACTCATTTGTATTTGTCTAGTTTAGTCTAAGTTGTTTCTTAGACTTCTGGGTTAAACAAACAGAAATGGCATTATGCAATCGTGTTTGCCTCTCCATGAACGATCACTTCGCACCCAATAACCAATCACAATTCTATATTTAGCAACAAATAACAAAAAGGGAACAACTCAATGGCCATCGCCCTCATAACAGAGTACGTAGTGCGCAACACACCCGTATGTTTTTCCTGGCACGGGTCATGTCATAAAGCGCCGAATTCTACGATGGAATGTTTGCATCGCACATGCGCAAATGTAGTCAGAGACAACGAAAGCAAAGTGGAGAAGAAAACATTCACATCTCATTATGCCCCATTTGCATCTTAGTTCATGCGCCTAACTGTGAAGCAAAATAAATTATCATTTTTCTTTTGACTTGAAAGAACAAAACTTCTAAAGTCAAGTCAACGCACAAAGTGACACGCAACAGCCAAATAAGAATGTTCTTATCAACGTTAGCTTACAGATGTTTGTTCCTAATGTTGTACGAAGACCCCTTTCTGACAGAAAAAAAGGACACATTGTAGCAGTCCTTCCATCACGTCAATGCATTTTGCTGTACTTTGGTTTGAAAACTTCATGTAGGACCAAAAAGAGGCAGAAGAGGGCGACAAAGCTCCATGTAAGGAATTAATCAGCCTGTGGAAACGGGCTGATTAATTCCTAACACTGCTTTGTCGCCATTTTTTGCCTTTTTTGGGTGCAACATTTCCCACCCATGATGCCTCAAAATGACACGGAATAAATTCTTTAATCGATTGCAAACATGTATGCTTTCTTTTTCAGAACTATTTGAATCATATTCCTAACTGGATGAGTAACAAGAAAGCATATTCTCCGAATCTGAAGCCATTGTTTTGATTCTCCAGCAAGGCAAGACGTCTTGGGGTGACATCACGAACAAGGGGGCGGGACCTTCTGAAACTGGCCACTTCCGGGTTAATTTTTTTGCAGATTTTGGACACTTTAAGTCATTTTATTGGTGTTTTGCATTTGACTAAAAATATCATACTGCGTGTGTTGGGTATTTTAGATGCTATAAAACGTTTTTCTGATGTCAGCTAAGAAACAAAAAAGTGATGTCTGTTGGTTTTGGGAGGAAGGTAAGCATCCCAGGGAGAAAATGCTAACTCCACACGAGAAGGTCTGAGCTGAGTGTCATACCACGACTTCTTGACTGTGAGCCAGAGGGTGCCGCCCTTGTGAGGTCAGACAGCAATTTAATATGGATGAGATCACAGGAGAAGGACTACAGGGCAAATAAGATTAACAGATATGAGGGTGGGGCTTTGATAGCGAAGCAGGGGTGAGGGAGTAAGGAAGGGACACTCTGGTCTCTCGGTCCCCTGGCCAAAATAAAAACACACTGCCATGGGAAAGTGAGGGAGGTGCTAGAGCGGACCACAAATAATTCAGCAGGATTAGACGAGAATGACGGCTGAGTTTCTGATGAAAAGTTGCATTGAGGCTGTAAAAATCCAAGTTTGCCAACAATAAATCTACTATATAAAACATGAGTAAGAATTAGTTTGTACAATGAGTGCTATTTGAAATCAATGTTCATTAGACTGCCCTCCAGAAGATATATGGACTTGTTTTTTTTTTTGCACTACCATATTCAGCCATTAATAGTGGCCGAAACATGTCAGGTATTTATTTGAACACCTACACTGTCTGTAAGTAAAGAATCTGCTCAACATTAAAACAAATAGGTCTTTAAGAATGATGAAATGTAATAATTTGAAGTTTATACTTTTTGTAAACTTTGAGGCATATTGCCTTTTTGACACGTGCTTCCTGTTTGACATTCCCAACGTTAAAGGACAACCGACGCCTCCGGACAAGTTGTGTCCATAATTTGTAAAATCACTTCAAATGACATCTACGGAGCGTATTTTACAAAGATTCCACAGCATATAGCTAGATCTTACGTTGTAAGACTCGCGCTGAATATTCAGGAAGTCTTGTTTTCGAGTTTATAACGATGCCTGAAATCAGCCCATTTCCAACGGAGCTCGGCACCATCTTGTGCATTTTCTGGGAGCTACATTGGAGTCCAGACGGCTCGAATTGATACGGAAGGACATCTTTAATCGATTGCAAACATTTATGCTTTCCTCTTCAGGATTTTTTAAATCATATTCATAACTCGATGAGTAACAAGAAAGCATCTTCTCTGAATCTAAAGCCATTGTTTTGATTCTAGAGCAAGGCAAGACGTCCTGGTGTGACGTCATGAACAAGGGGGCGGGACCTTCCAAGGTCATTTTGAAGTATTTTTGGGACACTATCAGTAATTTTTATTGGTGTTTTACATTTGACTAAAAATATCAGCCTTTGTGTTTTAGGTATTTTAGATGCTAAAAAACGTCTTTCTGATGTCAATTGGGAAACAAAAAAATGGTGTCGATTGTCCTTTAAGGCTCCTCACTGTAGTACATAAAGTTACTTAATGAAGTGTTCATGTTTTGTTAAAAAAAAGGAGATATTCACCTTCTGAGCAAACAAGGTGAAAAGTATGAAAGAGAAAATGAAATAAATCAAATGATTGATGAGGGGGGGTGAACACAGCTGCTTGCATAAGAGCACTTACATAAGATCTGGCTAATAATGTCACTGTTCAGCTTACTCGAAAATAAAGTTATATAAGGTGTGTGTGTCAAAATACAAGGATGTGCCGCCACAAGTAATTGGCCACCATGAATGTTCTCATTTTATTCATTTTCCCTTCCTGTACCTTCCCAGGTTACGCTGGAAGAACACTCGAAGGTGGAGCTTGACTAGGTCAAAAATACCAGATTGTATCTCGGTAAAAAAATCAACAACAAAATCTCTAAATTACGCAGGAAACCTTCAGTAATTGTGAGCTTGAATCCAAGAAGACCTCAGCAGCGACCCTTTGAAATCTCTTTTCATGAATCCCCCATTTATTTCCCCCTTCCGATATTATTTGGACAACGCTTGCATCCAGAGTAAATGGACACGCCCCACAACAGTCCATTCAAGAACCTCATACATCTGAATTGACGTTCATGAAATGAAGGCATTGTATAACAAGGACTGATGTATTAGGTTGGCTTAGAGCTTTCAAATCACGTCCAATGGCTTGTGTAATACAATTACACAATGGTAGAGCCCCTGCTGGTGTTGATATACATATGCCAGCAAAAAGGACTCAAAGTGAATTATTTTGTTACAATGTACATGTGAGAGCAGAGGCCACAAATTCTGCGATGTGAGGTCCTGAATAGTTATTGTATTTTATAGTGTAGTCTGTGTAAGGACTAATATGGACTAATATGACTCATAGGAGGACTCATGACTTGATTTGAGTCAGACTCGAGTTGCTATTTTTAGGATTTGCGACATGCTAGCTAAAAAATTGGGAATGACTTGACTTGGGACTTGGTATCTAAATGACATGACTTGACCAAGGCTTGAACTACATGACCTGGTAAGCCATCTTATTTGTAGTGTACTTTAAAACATGCGTTTTAATACATTTTAATTTATTTTAAAAAGGGAGCTAAGTAAGAAGGAAAAAATAGAGGGTTTAATAATAAAATATAATAATAATAATAATAATAATAATAATAATAATAATAATAATAATAATACATTTCATTTATAAGCGCCTTTCAAAACTCTCAAGGTCACTTTTCAGTCACATGATACATTTTTCTGTGGGTGAGCAGCGGCAGCCACATGCGCCAGCGTTCACTCAACCCGGATGGAACGTCATATTTTCAATTTGCGAATAAATTCGTGAATGAGTTAAATTAGGGTAAAAAAAATCAAGTACATTAGCATACCAAACAGTTGGCAAATAACTGCATTATCCATAATTACAATGGATTTTTTTACAGTGTATTTTTCAGCATATTTTTCTATATTTGACCAAAGATGCACTAAAAGTATCTGACCAAGAAAATCTGAATAAACCCACTACCTGCTGTGTCTATTTTGAAAACGCAGTCAGCCCTTTAAATACGTTTACCTTTGAACCTGCAAAGACGTACACATTCATGTCGGATTTACCTGCATTAAAGCATACGCAACATACATGCATGCACGCGAACATGCACATGCACACACGTGGCCTGGATCAGTGAAAAACGCTGACCTGCATCGACTTGCTTCAGAGGATATTTTTAACCCAGACGTCTTCTAATCCATACAAATGAGTCGTTTACGTCGCAAAAGATGGCTCGATTTCCCTTAACATACAGAAATGGCCCTTCATTTACAGCACAGAGGCCAATGCATCATACATTGTCCTTTAGTTATCATGCAAGAAATAAATTAATCTAAAAAAAAAAAAGGTAGTAACACATATGTGTTGATTTTCTATTCAAAAATCAGCATTGTGAAAGATGACTGAGCGGCAGGTAAAGCCAAGGCCATTCCGCAGTGGGGGAGGGCTAGGAAATCAGTGAAATAAGATCCTGCTGATTGGACTCTTCTGGCAGCCTTCCAGCCAATCGCTACTGATTGTGGGGGTTCATGGAGGTTGTAAGGGTACACAAGTAGGGGAAGGTTTCTGCAATAGGTGTTTATTAACTCATAGAAGGGGGAGCTGATCATTTCTGTTGCTACTCTCCAAATAATCTGGGCAAGAATAAATCAAGAAAAATATAATAATAATAATAATAATAATAATAATAATAATAATAATAATAATGTCTCCTCTCAACAAGCAGGAGCAGCTAGACTCCGTGCATGCAAGCTGCCTGAAGACAAAATCATAGAGTTTTGTCTGCATCGAAAAATAAATCATCTACAACTGAGTTTAACTCATTCACTGCCATTCCTGAATTTATTCGGGAATTGAAAAGCATTATGTGGACCGCCAGGACTCCAATGTGGCATCCCAGAAAATGTACAAGATGACGCGTAAGCTCTGTTGGAAATGGGCTGATTTGTCTGCTGGGAATTTGTGTCAACTAGTATCAAATAGTAGTCTTGGTGCAACACACAACGATTCACCATCGCGTTATTTATGTTTTCCTTCTAATTTTGCAATCAACACGGATCAACACAAAGTTTTCAGACCAAACAAAGTACCCAAAATGTATTGTGTGTCGCTTCCTCGGTCAGGGGCGTTCCTTCCGTGACGTGACGTTAGGAATCGTCACCAACTCGAAAACAAGACTTCCTGAAGTCTATTCAGCGTGAGTCTTAAAACGTAAAATATAGCTACATATATGCGGTGGAATCTTTGTAAAATACGCTCAGTAGAAGTCATTTGAAGTGATTTTACAAATTATGGACATTACTTGACCGTAGGCGTCGGTTGTCCTTTAAATGTTTCTGTATTTCTAAAACTCAATAATGCGTGGTTCCTGCAATTTGAGTGAAAATGACAAAAACCCTGGCACTGGAGTGGACACATTTTTGCACATCGTCTGGCGGTGAATGAGTTCATAATCAGAGGGAATGAGTGCCATAAATACAGCCAAGTCTGTGCTTGCCTTGCTTCTCCCCAACACGTAACAAACAGGTTCCCAAACGCTGCCTCTTTTAGAAATTTAAATATGGTCACACTACTTTAAATTAAATACGTATTTTGTTTTGTTAAATCCATCTGGGACCTTCTTCTTTGCCACTTTCCCAGATTGTAACGTGGTGACCCCCGAGGTCGCAGCTATTAATACAAACTGTCGATTTTTTTCTGTCATTTTCCCACAACTGGTTGGATCTGAATTTTAACCATACTCTGTTTGCAAAGCTTAAGCAACATTTCTCATTGAAATGAATGAGATATTAAAGGACAACCGACGCCTGCGGACAAGTTGTGTCCATAATTTGTAAAATGGCTTCAAATGACTTCTACTGAGCGTATTTTACAAAGATTACACTGCATATATGCTATATTTTACGTTTTAAGACTCACACTAAATATTCAGCTTGTGCATTTTCCGGGAAGCCACATTGGAGTCCTGATGACTCGAATTGATACGGGAGGACTTCTTTAATCGATTGCAAACATTTATGCTTTCCTCTTCAGAACTATTTGAATCATATTCATAACTGGATGGGTCACAAGAAAGCATCTTCTCCAAATCTGAAGCCATTATTTTGATTCTAGAGCAAAGCAAGACGTCCTGGCGTGTCGTCACGAACAAGGGGGCGGGACCTTCTGAAACTCTGCATCTCCGAGGTCATTTTGAAGTAATTTTGGGACACTTTAACTCATTTTTATTGGTGTTTTGGATTTGACTAAAAATATCAGCCTGCATGTTTTGGGTATTTTAGATGCTATAAAAACGTTTTCTGTGTCAGTTAGGGCACAAAAAAATGCTGTCGGTTGTCCTTCAATCTTCCATTCAAGTCAATTTGGTTTGTCTCTGTCATACGGCTGTTAAACTTCACATTCTGGTGTGGTCAGTGTGGCATGGCCAAAAAGCTATTTTACTTTCCTCTTTGTTTTTTATGTCATTAGTGTATTGGATGGAGCAAAAACTAACTACTGGTGAATGAAGTTGCATCTCACTCTGAGAAAAATACAAATTGCGTATTTCAACAAACCAAAGTTCACGTTGTGGCTGCAAGCACAAGCACAATTCTGGTTATTCTTGTTAACTGGCTATTTAATGAGATCGATTCATTTGACAATAAAAAAATGCCATATTTTCTCCCCTCAAATTACTCTATAAACCGAAGGAATCCCATGCAAGCACAGTGGGGTTAAACGCAACTCTCATCCCAGAAAGATGGAGCAAAGACTTCAACTCCAAACTTCATAATACCGGGGCACACCCACTTAAACCACGATTTCCCGATTGTCTTAAACCTTTAACACTCAAGGCAAAGTTAAGAAACTGTGACGTACTCATTCACCAAATAGTTACTATACCAACTGAGTAAAGCACTTAGTCGGCTCCATGCCTAAAAAGTTAGACCCACATTTAAGTCGAGTTGGGTTAAAGTACATTTAATACGATTCAGAGCAACATAAGGGTTAGAACCGAAAGGTGTACCTCATTTTGTTGGGCCCTCGGGAGACAGTTAGGTAACCTGGCATACAGACAGTTGGGTGGCGATAAAAATTGCGCACGCACGAGCCTATAAAAAAAACAGAAAAAGAAAAAGCAGGGCGCTCGCTTGTTTCATAACCAAGATGGAAATCTGCAAAATTGCTTAACGAGGGTACCGAGGTTGCAGCCGCTATTTTGTCTGCAATCTAAAAAAGACTCCCATTCCACACGACCGCGCGCATACAAAACAAGCCGAATAGAAGTGCTTGCAAACGAGAAATCCGTCTCTCACCTGCCCTCCCGCTGTCGGTCTGCTGCAATTCGGCTCCCAAACAAAAGGCAAAACAAAGACGGGCGTGTAAGTGTAACGACATGCAGGGATCGGAGGCTTGTGGAATTTTAGTCATCACTTTGTTGTTACCAGAGGGAGGTAGGGCAGCCCTCGTTCTCCCTGCCCTGCACTCAATCACCGAGACGAAAGTTCCGGAAGTGCACGAGCAACCGTAGACCGGCGTCGAAGCTCCATGGCTACATGCTTCCGTTAGTCTTACCGGTTGAATGTGCCACACGTTTTGTATAGTAAAGAGTTTGCGCACCGGTGACGCCACAATAGTGGACTGTATCACATTATCGTTCTTATTTATAATTGTGTGCTTGTGCGCATGGGTGCCATCCGAGGTGATGTTAAGTCATAGGTTGGTGAATCTAAAATGTATATTTTTGAAAGCGAGTAGTAGCCCAACAGCGTAGGGGTAATATTTAAAATAATCTAACGTGGTGGTGGGGAGTCGCTGGAGTTCATTTCAGTTGACTTTGGTCGAAAGACAGACTTCACAATTAATTGGTTAGTTGAAAGACACAAATACTATATGTGTCTTTCAAATTAAATGTCGATATGACATAGATAAACAACCATTCATAAGCCAAATCCGCACCCTCACTGAGTGGGAACCACAGACTGCCCTCACACTGGTCAAGTGAGTGTCCCATCGTACCATTAGCGACTTAATCTGAAATACTTATACTGCTTATCGGGATATGACAAGAGTAGGTGCCCATGTGTTTCTAAGTACGAATGTTTGTTGGTCGATGTGTAGCCAAAGACAGCTGGGCTAACATCACAAGCACGTTAGCGACCGATGTGAGGACGAGAGATGAGTCGTTCGCGAAAGAACCGGTTGTAAAAGCCAGCTCTTTGACAAGGAACGACTGCAGCCGGCTCTTTATAGAGAGCCACTTATAGGAGCCGACTTTTTTCCCTTCGGTTAGAGCCGCAGGTGATTGAGTTTTACACGCATACACACACACAATAGTTGAGGGGTTATTAGAGCTCTCATTGAAAACATTCTTCAATGTTTTGCTTGTATGGCTCTCTTAGTCAAAAAGATTCCAGACCCCTGTGTTAGAGACACAGCGGGACACTTTAAGCAACACATGAAGATGAGAGAGTGAGACGAAAGAGAGCTCGATAGCGCTACAGTGCTACTAACGACACGGTGGAAAGTGGAAAAGTGTGAAAACTGATCGGAAACGTAATGACATTTTGAATTAATTTAACTTAATTGAAAGTGGACAGAAGAAATAGGATCAACCTGCTCACAGCTGTGGCACTTGGTATTTCTTAAAGCCAATCTTTGCTGAAGACTAGCTATAAGTTTTACCCGGATGCCGCTTTTTTTCTCTTTGTTTTACTCATTTTATACACATTTGTATATTTATACATCAGTAATTCGTTTTATATGATTTTACATTACTTTTTGGTCGTAAATTAATTTAAGCAACAAAAAGTGAGAAAAAGAGCTCCTGTGTTTTGCTTTTCTACTTTCATTTCTTTCATAACTTTGCTGCTGTGAAATGTAAATTTCTCCACTGCGAGACTAATAAAGGCAAATCCAATCCAATCCAATCCAATCCAAAAAACTGAGGAGCCATTTGACAGCCGAAAGAGCCGTCTCTTTTCGGTGAGCCAAAAGCCAAAACTTACTCTCTAAAAAGTGCCGAAATTCCCAGTGAGGACAAAGCGACCAAAAAAAATGGATGGATAGTTTAAATGCTATTTGGTGAAACGTGTGTGTAATTTTTTTCATATTTTTGGAAGTGCTACATTTGTGAAAAAGCTCAGCATTAAAACGATGTCAGAGAGCGATTATTTGCATTGCAATATACTGTAAGAAACTCAACAGCAAACAAATAGTACGATGCTGTACTGCGCTTGAACCGAAAATAATGGACGAGCTGTCATACTTGAGTTCCCCGCACACTTGCGGTCTTTAGCGTTCCTACATTGCCATCTAGTGGGCCAGACGTGGTTATTTATGTAACAGTGAATCGTAATATTTAAGCAGACAGCTTAGTTTCACGACATATTCTTGATGTTTGTTTAGGGGTTCATAATTTGGATAATTTGTTTCCGCCTTTTCTTTTTAAAATGACAAAATACGTACACCATATAAGCTAAAATCCACAGCAGTTATACATAAACACCATTTTTTCTCCATCAAGTCAAAATGGAATTTTCCCCATCCTTGAGAGTTTTGAAAGGCGTTTATAAATGAAATGTATTATTATTATTATCATGTTGCGGCTGTCTCTCAGTGCGCATTTTGATTCGGGCCACCATGCCTGGAATTTTTTTTTGTCCCTGTGCTTATGTGGGTTTTCTTCGGGTGTTCTGATTTCTTCCCACTCAATTAAAACTGTAAGTTGTCGACTGGTGTGAAAGCACTTGAGGCTCTGTTGCTGCCATTTTCCACCTGATTCTTGTCCCGTAGGCCTATTTTCACGTGTACTCTTTGGCATTTGACTCAGCATGATTCAGACTTGATCTTAGTTTTACTCCATGGTGCTTTCTACTATCTTTGTGACTGCTTTATTTCCTGTTTATGATATTTACCCATGTTAAGCGCTTTGCTACAGCTTCAGCTGTTGTTAAAGCGCTATATAAATCAATATGTTTTGTACTGTGTTATATTTTCCACCTGATTCTTGTCCTGTAGGCCTACTTTCATGTCTTCATAATCCCATTCCCATTGTCTCCCCATACTGTACAAACTATGCATTCTCAACAAATTGCTAGTTATTTGTTGTTCTCTCTTTTTTGCAGTTCATTTGCCGTCAAAAGCTACACTCTCGACTTCTCTCTCAGTTATTCTTTCTTCATTCATGTCTACTGTTTAAACCGCTATCGAAGCAGCACATCTGACCCAATAGATTGATGTCATAGTGGGCCTGCAAGCAAACGCTCGGGAGTAGAAAACAGCTTTAAGTGACAAAGCAGATTCAGTATGGATGTTTTCCAATGTGAACGTTGCGTTATTGATTAGATATCTGTGGAGCAACAGCGGCGATGGACGTCACTGGCTGCTCAGGAAATTGAAAGTGTTCAGGTTTGGACTGGTTTCTGTTTTTCCTCATCCTTTATGTCTGGCTTTATCCATCTTGCGATAGCTCAAGGAAACATTTAATAGTCCAAGTTAGTCATGCACATATGCCAAATTTTGCTCACATAAACGCTGCCCTCCAACAAAATTATTCATCCATCAGGTTAAGGACACAGTGTGTGATAAACCTGATCATGATTTGTAAAAAATCCATGCATCCATCCACCTAATCCTTCCATCCCTATCTATCGACCACGGTTTGCTCATGCGGACCACACAAAATGATATGGCAGGCAAGATCAGGCCCCCAGGCCTTAGGTTAGACACCTGGTATTATTTTCATTAGACCAAACTTTTATCCTATACAGGTACATATTTTTTAAAGTCACGGTTCCTCTGCCTGACTTTGGTTTTGAAAATGTCTCTCTTCTTTCATTTGACCCTTAAATTTTCAAACGTATCAAAAAGTGTGAAGTTTTTGATTAAAAAAAAAAAAGCACCTTCCATCTGCTGTTGCGAGAAAAGCTGCTCACTCCTCTGAGGCCGGCACACATTTCCGACAAGAACAGAATCTCTTACATCACTCATTGCTGTAATTAATTTTGCTTTTTGGCGGTGAAACACTGGAGATTAGCTCCTTTGTGAGGTCCTTTTTGAAAGATAAAAAGGCTGACACATTTTTGGGGGAAGTGGGGGCGGGTTTTCTTATTCAGTCACTGGTTCAATAAGATCTATTGTTAATTAAATGCCAACTTCATTAAGATGTATAGAAAAGGTCGGCATGCAAAGAGAATTAAATAAAGGTTAAAATGATGTTCTGGGATTGCAGATATCACAGTTTCTTATTCGAAAATTTACTCCTTGCTTTGCCAAGGCAACTGAATGATTTTCTTGACGTTACATTCACTTGCAAAACTGTTTTTATGCAATTGAAAGTTTTTTGAAAATGGACTCTTGTGATTTCATTAACAAAGAGCAAAATTTTGAATTGTTGCATCTTTTGCCGCTCTTTCATGGAAATCCACTAAGGTCAAAGAAAAGGACTTGGCCAGTGAAAATGCTGATGAGGTCTCTGCTGCCCATCAGTTATTCAATTTGATACTTACAGTTGACCAATAGTGTTTTATGTTACTCAGAGTAAAGTGGAAGCTTGGCACGTTGCTCATTTTTAATCTCCTTAAGTAATCGACCCCCCGCGGCCGAGTCAATGAGTCCATCCAAATGATTGACTCGACTAAAGTACATACTCGATTCCACAATGATCACTTATTTCACCGCTGCATGAATTGAAGGTGTGACCCTGTCATTCTGAAGCCTGGGAGGAGACATTATCTGATTTTGTTTTTCCTCCCCACAATTCAAAACAGTCTGCGTGTCTATGGGTAACGTGTCTTACTTTCATCACTTTTGGCTTTTGCTTGAGAAAGTGTAATGCAATTCAAGTTTCTTTCTTTCTTGCTTTTCTTTATTTACACTTGTGTGTAGAGAAGACTTCACCATGTAGCGTATTGTCCACCAAAGTTCAAAGTCCGGCCCGGGGACCAAATGGTCAATTTTCATTCGGCCCGCAGACTCTGTCGTAAAATCAATAACGTCTGGTTCACATGTAGAAGTAATACATCGGGCACTAGCGTTGTTACCTATGTGTGTTAAGTGCTGCTTTCTATAGGCTTAATTCGGAGCCGCAAATTAATATATGAGTAATTGACCGAATGATGCCCTCAATTTTCTAAAATGGCGATTTTCTCCAGTTTTTTTTCTAAAATGGTGAGAATCAACAAAAGAACAATTATTTTGAACTGTTACAGAAAATGTTTGTGTTAAAAAAAGGAACGTCAAGTGAAAAGTCAAGTGAAATTTCAATGTCAATTAAATTTTGATATGCATGTTTCAAATTAACCAAACCACATACTTGCTGAAATGTATACTTGAAAGTTTTGAAAGGAGTTTGGAAGTAAAATGTATTATTATTATTATTATTATTATTATTATTATATTTGTTATTTAGTTTTTTTTGTTATTTTGACTTCAAGACGACGCCGCGAGAGTGGCTGCCTTTCCAGCAGCTCCTATGTTTTGCTTTTCTACTTTTATTTCTTTCATAACTTTGCTGCTGTGTAATGTAAATTTCTCCACTGCGAGACTAATAAAGGCAAATCCAATCCAATTATTATTATTATTATTATTATTATTATTATTATTAATAATAATAATACTAATAATAATAATGATAATGATAATATCATTGTCGTAGTTATGAATAATGATATTATTAGTAGTATTCTTAGTATTATTATTAGATGATAATCATTATATCATTATAATTATTTGATGATTATTATATTATTTTACTTCCTTTCATAACTTTGCTTCCATGAATTGGTATTTATATGGTATTTTTTAAAAATAGTTTGTATATTATTATTGATAATAATAATAATAATAATAATAATAATAATAATTAATAATAATAATACATATGTGTAAGCTTTCAGTCGTACAGGAATGGTCCAGTAAGACTTTAGTTTGCTGACGAAGCTTCTTGGATAAGAAGCGAAACGTCCGACACCTTCAAAGAAGTACAGATGACGGCTGAATAAACCTTTTCATCGACAACAACAACAACAACAATAATAATAATAATAATAATAATAATAATAATAGCTGTTATATGTAAAGACTGTCCGCCAAGGTTGCCCCTCGACCCCTACATTTTTAACACGCCAAATCTGACCCCCTTTGCAAAAAGTTTGGACAGCCCTTCTATAGCCGCTTCTGGAGCTCTAATTTGTCATTCTAGTCCTATCTCGTACTTCTACGCCGCCTGTTGGTTTAATCTCCCTTCTGCCTGAACGGCCCGTGCGCGCCCCCGTCGCACGTCAGAACCCAGCCTACTGGTGCTGAGGCTGACGGGGAGGAGGATGAAGACGATGGCGATGATACAGGAGCAAGGCTGAGTTCGCTCTCCTTCTTGTCTCTTCCTCCCCCTTTTTTATACCCCCATCCGATTTCCACTCAAATAAAAGGGCACATTGCCACATATAAGCAAGGGGGTGGGGGTGGGTTCGGACTGTTCGGCTGGCTGTAACGATCTTCACCGACCGCCCTGCTCTCTCCTGAGCCGAGATCGAGATGGGGAACGAGGCGAGCATGGAGGGCGGCGGGCAGCCCGGAGATGCCGGGATGATGGGCTCCGTGATGCCCGGAGGACCTGCAAGCCAAGGACCGGGAGGACAGCACGTGAAACCCATCAACGGGTCGGCTGCCGGCGGAGGGATGGGAATTGGAGGCCCCGGGATGGGAATGACGAGGTAAGGCCAGCGGTTCGGCTAAATAAATGTGTTTTGGGGGACTAGAATGTACATATTAATTTAAAAATTGCATTAACGGGATATCTTCGCGTTGCGCGAGAAGTCACGTAAAAAACCACCGACCGCTTCATCGCCATTGAAAAAAAAACAATACTTTCAAACCATTCATTTGACATTGAACGAAAGCGAACGCAACGGCGGTGTCATGTGCTGCGATGATAGTATTTCCCCCCTCTTGCGTGGACTTGGCGTGACGAGCTGCAGAAAAACGCGCCCGAGCGCGCGCCCGCTCGTACACAACCGCACTGACACGCACGCTCGCCTCCGTGTCTGTGGTCTCCCACCGAATGCAGAATTCGTGCACGTCAATCACCAAAATTCTGCTTCGTGTAGTTGTTTTATTTTCGTGTGTGTGCTTGTGTTTGCGCGCGTGTGTGCGTGCGTGTGTGTGTGTGTATATGTGTGAACGCGCACGATTCGCAGGGCTTGCCTTGAATGTGTGGGCGTGTGTTTGAGGATGCCAGTCATAGTGGTACTATTATGTTAGAGGGGGCTTCAGCAACTAACTTGTCTACATGCCTGTTGGGAGTTGCAGATCTGTTTATCATCAAAGCATCATACATCATTCCGAGTAATGTATGATATGATTCAATAGAGTGAAAATATATGGTCCACAATCAAGCTGACATTGTGTGGAAATAACCGCAGAAACAAGCATACAATAGTCATGTGACATATATAGGGAGTGTAGTGTGCACATTTGATTCCCGCAAGCATGGAGAGGAGTGACGACATATCCGTCATTATATAACAGTGAATCAAAGGAAGGCACGATGACAGCTTAAGCCACCTTCTAAAAAACGCCAGCTCAGCCGTGGTCATCATAGGGTGCCTTATTTGATTTGAAACCGTGATATGTTGGGAGGAAATGTTTGGGTAGCACGCAGCACAACACATTAAGCATTAATAATACTAGAATAAGATGCCATGTGAACAGAAAGATCACGTGGACGATGTGTTTCCCTATCCAACCACCCCCTCCACTCTTCTTCGTTTCTCGCCTGCAATTCCCGCACGTCGTCTTCCTCCACTTATGTCGGACTCCCTCACTCCATTTGAGCGCCCTTGTACAGGGAGGATGCTTCAATGTCCTCTTCTGTTTCTCTATTTTCCATTACTTTACTCGTCTGCTATCGGCTACCGTACGTTTGTGCCGTCATATATTTGGAATAAGAAGGAGAAAGAGAATCATGCACCTGTTTGTAATGTTAGCGTCGATCCACTCATTCATAACTGGTGAGATTGAGACTGGTTGCTACGAGTCGATTTTGACAAACAACCATTGTCATTCACGTTGCAGCGGTTCACAAAAGAAGTGTGGGTCAAACTCTTAGCCTTTCGCTTTAATCAGTAGCCAAGAAATAGCGCTCACTTTTATCAACTTTGCTGACTCCTGTTATAAATGCTTGCCTTGTCCAAGAATAGTAAAGTACAGTATTTACTGTTTTTGTTGAGATAGCCAAATGGAAAATATACCTTTTAGCCTGATATCACTTTAATGTTGAGGCTATTGTTTGGAGAAAGTTAGCTTGAATATTGTATGGTAATAAAATTGAAAATAACCAATACTTTATCATGATTATTTAAACACAAATACATTTTATTTAGTTAGGACAAACTATATGTTTGGATTTCATCCAATGCGTTAAATCTGTAGTCACAGAAAATGTGAAAGAAGCACTAATTTACCAGATGTTTTTTTCTTTCTTAAAACTTTTACATATTCAACATAAAATGCTCCAATCACCGCACTGAAATGTGCAACAAACTGCAAAACAAAGGAGCCCTAATTTATTGCAAATGGGAGCTACACATGCTATAAATACATAAAAGTTACGAAAAAAGGAAAAGGACACGAATGTGTGATGTCTGGATTGGTATTAGGGTAGAAAACGAAGAAGGGAATAAAGAGCAATGATGTCCAGATGGCTCAATGAAAAGCACTTCGAGGGAGAGGAGGGGTGGTTTGGAGGCTAGAGAGAGATGGAGAGAGAGAGGGAGAGAGGAAAAAGAAAGAGAGTGAACACATATGGAGCAGAACATTCGCTTGCTGTAGCGTCACATGTTCATGTTCCATCTGACCCAAGTCGCACATGCCAGGCGGGTTTTTGTGTACTTTTCTGTGTGTATTAGTGTATGCCTGTATATTATCTACTGTATATGGCGGACTATCCCATCTATTCAGACATTTATTTGCTAAAAGAAAACAAAAAAAACGTCAAGTCAAATATGACAAAAAGTGCAATTTGTTCATCTGAGACAAACAACAACACGTTTGACAGATGAGTCCCATGCTAGCAAACATATGCTTAGCGCTAGCATAAACAAACCGGAAGTAGTAGCACAGCTTTGTGATGTCAAAATGACCATTTTGTATTTTGAAAAAGAGAAAATTGTTTTCGCAAAAATAAGAAGCTTTGATTTATTTCCTTATCCAAGTGAATTTGTACCTTACGACACTGTATATCAATTGAATACACAAAGTGAAACCTTCCACTTCAAATGCTTGTTATTTTTAACATTTTGAAGGAATACGTCGATGCTCTTGCGAAGGCACTCGATGCACCGCGCATTTGCACTAAATCCCGGCGCTGTCATGTTGACAGGTGGTGTCGCTGTGCAATTAAGCCGTTTGTGATGGTTTCCCTGCATTACCTCAGAAAATGAACGCATTGTGTTGACGGAGAATAGTGTCAACTTCCTGTGACTTCCATGTTTGTTTCAGAGGGCCATTAATCCGTGCCTGGCTGTTTTTCTCCCTCGCTGCAGTTGTGAAGGTCACACCGTGTTTTCTCATTATGTTGTCGACTAGAATTTGTCGCGTGTTCACATGCATGTACGCTTGTAGCACGGCAACGACGTAACCGATACCATCAAGATACTACTGTACGTTATGCTGACTCCTATTACCTCTGTGCTCTGACAAATGACTTTGTGAGTTAAGTGTTTGCTTTTCCACAACATTACGCTGTATATCTCCCTGTCTGTCTCTTATACTTCATCTGGTTTTACTCAGACGGTTGTAGAATACATCGAACAACCCCATCATTTCAATCACACTCAACCCATCCACCCTGTCTGAAATTTCTCGCTTTCTGTGCAAAAAAAACTGCATTGAGTGAACTAAAAGTCTTTCTGTTCAGTTTATTTTCCGCTCTGGGGGTTTAAAAAAAATAGGTCATTTAATCGGTTGTGGTCAAAGATTTGCACTAAGAACGGGATTTGTCTTCAGCATCTCGCAAGAGCGAGTGCAGCTTCATGCTGAGTTGTCCGATTGTGTTAAAATGGCTGACAATTCAATTCTGTTCCGACACTATCGTATCGATAAAATGTCTCCAATAAAAATTCAACAACGAACATGTGATTGATTTTATTTTGAATACCATGGTATATAAAATGCCAACTACCTACCAGTTGCAGTAATGCTGTGTGCTGTTGAGCAAGACAGTGTCAGAAAGAGAGAGACAGAGAGAGATAAAGAGAGAGAGTGAGACAGAGAGAGAGAGATAGCTAGCTAGCTGGCTGGCTAGCCGGCTGGCCGGCTAGATAAATAGATCGATAGAGAATAGAGAATGTCAAGGATGTCGGTTTTCAAGTATGGTGTTGCATGCCAAATCTAATGATTATTTCAGACCATCCCTCTTTTCATTCCGCCGCACTTTACCAAGATCATTTTCACACCTGTCTCCATTTGTCATGGCTTTTCATTTCGGAGTTCGAGGCGCTTGCGTCATTCCGTTCGTGGCCCAGTGGCTCATTCGTTTTCTGTGAAAAAAAAAAAAAAAAAAAAAAAAAAAAAAACATCCTGTTTGTTTGCGTTGTAAATCATCACGCTGCAGTCAAATGCCCAATGCTGTTTTCCCAGGTAATATAATTGCTGCCTGGGAGAACGGTGTAGAAGAGATGAATGTTTAAGTATTGTCCGCAACTCCTTGTGCTTGCAGCTTTTACAATGCACTTTCTCCAGATTATTCGTCAGAAGGAATGCTGCGGAAAATAAGGCATCTGAATGGTCCTGCGGCGATTGTTACGATTTACTCGATTTATTCAATTTGAAAATCCTTATCGCGCTTGTTTTCTGAGGCAGTAAATAATCACAGGGATGACTTTATCTGCTTTTAGTTTTTCATCTGAACAGCCTCGTAGTTAATAATGTCATTAAAATATGCCGTACATTCCCATCAACATGATTTTCCATGACACTGCAAAAGTTTGACAGTCACCAAAGAGGTGCAGTGCAGTTGCTCTTCTATGACAACAGGAATAAAGATAATAGATATACTATAGACCACACGTGTCAAAGTCAAAGCCAGGTGGCCAAATCTGGCCTGCCAGATCATTTTATTTGGCCCGCGAAAGCAAATCAAGCATCAGAATCAGAAAACCTTTCATCGTGAGCAACATGTCAAGTGTCATGATATTTGCTAAACTCCGAAACATTTCCAAATGTTGTATGTAAACCACAATAACAATCATTATTCTTGACTCAGATTTGAAAACTAGTTATTCATTAATTTATTGTGCCTTCAGTATCTAATATATGGAGAAGATATAACATTCTAATGGTTTCCCCAAATTCATAACAGACCTCGAGAGGAAACCATAACTACGATGTGGCCCGCGGAAATAAATGAGTTTGACACCCCTTCCACTGCATATATGCACAAAATAGTACCACAGACGTGAGACAGATGCATGATTGACAAAAATCCAGGGATTACTTCCTCCTTGGCTGTGTAACCACCGGCTAGTAGATGAATCAGCTGATGAGGCTAAAGTGAGATGGAACAGATCAATTCAAGCAAGCTGCAGCACCAGTAAAGCCGATAAAAATCTTGCTCATTTCCTGTTGCATTTTATACACGTGGAAAAAAGACAACAAATATGGCCGCGCCGTGTTTACTTTGCTAACATGGAACTTTGTAGCTGCCTATTCAATACTGGGAGCTGTGATCAAAACGACACTCCCATTATGTAGTAATAACTTCAGAATATTTGATCTTGCTCTTGTATTGGCTCTCACCAAGTTATGTGTACACGTTGAATTGAAGCATTTACGTTTTTAAACCCATTAATGCTATTTTTTCAAAGCTATGCGATGAGGCTCATCCTTTTGATACTCTGCTGCAATGCCATCACGGGCTTCTAAACCTCTTATTCTGTCTTCTTCCACCGCCGCCTAACTCCCTGAATCAGTAGAGCTTTGAGCTTCTTGTTGACTCACCCCATCAAATACGCACATGACACCGTGTGCGCAAAGCATGCAGAGCCAATTCATCCTGGTTTCGTGTGTTTGTTTTATTATACTGAATGTAAATTCTCCCGCCATGTCTTATTGCACACAAATATTAGAGCCTTTTGATATCATTGGTTTGGGGTGGAATCCTCGTCAACCAAAATAACGCTTTAGGAGACCTCTAACTCATCATGTTTGTTCAGCAATTAACATGAAATCATGAAAGCTACACGTCATTTTTAAAACTATAAATGTGTATAATGTAGGAAGACCGTTGAGGATTGTACTCACAGAATATATGTATGACTATATTGGTTCTAATTTCGTTCTCAGCTGAAGTTTTAGCACAAAGTAGAGTCCAACTGTCCACTTTTTGTATTTTGCTTGACTTTGCACAAGGCAAAATTGGGTGTAATGTTGGTGTTGAACCTTTGTGGGATGGAACAAGCCTTTTTGTGGTCGGTTGTGGCCATTTTCATCATTTGTTGAAGTCCGTGCATGACTTTGCGGATCATACAGTTGACCACACATGTGATGTGAGCAATCATAGCTCGCCTTTCACCTGTATGATCGGTTTTACACAGTCAACTTTCTACAACCAAATTGCCAGATGAGTCGGCACAACAATTCCCCAACCACTTGTGGCAAAATGAAAATTAAGTTACGGACATTTGTATGCTGAGTGCACTGTCGCCAGTTTACCAAAGTAAGGCTCGATGTCTAATTCTGATCTTCTTTTGCTTCTCTTCCAGGGGACCAATGGCTCAGATGGGTAGCCCCAAACTTGGCATGCAACAAGGAGGTGCAGGGGGAGGAGGAATGGGAGGTATCGGAAGTGGGATGGGTGGAGCAATGGGAGGTGGGATGGGTGGAGGAATGGGAGGTGGGATGGGAGGAGGAATGGGAGGAGGGATGGTCACTGGAGGTGGAATACGCTCCAGAAGTGGTGAGCCTTATCGCCTGGCGACCCATGACACTCCAACCTCCCCCCGTCACATGCAGTCAGGCCAGGGGTCCGGCACGGGGCCGAGCTCCACCCATGGGATGAGTCATAACCCAGCTGGTATCGGCATTGGATCCCATGCGGGACAGAGTCCCGGCCAGCATGCTTCGCGACGAAACCTGCAAGTCGACTTCAACACTTCGGGCGGTTCCAGGACGGGCCGATCCCCATCGGTGTCACCGGATCGGGGAATGACACCCACTTCACCCTACTCCGTGCCACAGATCGCGCCCATGCCAAAGAGCAAACTGTGTCCAGTGTGCAACACCACAGAGCTCTCCAACCCACCGGCTGTGCCCAATTACAACACCTGCACACAGTGTAAATCCACTGTATGTAACCAGTGTGGATTCAACCCCAACCCACACCTCACTGAGGTAGGTCACGCTTATTTGTGTCCTGATTCAGAGAATTAAGTCAAACCTTGGGTCTGTTTCACAAGGCGGCTTGAGCAAAACAGTCACTCCAAATGTCTCAAAAAGGAAATTAACTCAAACCAGAGGACTGAAATGTCTGAACAATGCTTTTTTTTTTCAATCGTCAGCTGTTGCCAAGTGCAGGATTGCACATGAAGAAAAGAAAATAATCATCAGTTTTCCCGTTTTACATGATTGTGATTGCAAAGGACTACGTCAGAAGTTATGCCACCCGAAGAACACCGTCTCTCTCTCTTAAACTTAGACGCCTTCCTAAAATGTGTTTAGACTCACTGTATGAATGCAATAACATTTCCAGCTCTATTGGAGTGAAAAATGCAGCAACCTCTCTACTCCGTTGCTATGGTGACTCCTCGAATTGGACATCCATTGATGCTGTCTTTTCATAGTCGTGGTGCACGTGCTTATCTCCTGGCGAAGACACTCTGAGTTGATTAAACTGATTCAAATCTGCTGTTCTGGAACCGGAAATTC
Source organism: Hippocampus bargibanti (assembly GCF_051943395.1). Classification (NCBI taxonomy): domain Eukaryota; kingdom Metazoa; phylum Chordata; class Actinopteri; order Syngnathiformes; family Syngnathidae; genus Hippocampus; species Hippocampus bargibanti. Next base: position 32,644,805 of record NC_142734.1, read on the forward strand.
AAGGTTTCCTATTGCAGAGTAAATCAACTCAGAGTTCAGCATCAGACATCCAGTTTGGTCAGGATTCTTTGTGAAACAGATACCTGGACGAACAATACAGCATCAACAATGAAAATTACAACCTTCTAAAACCAAACTATGGAGTACTAGAAGGAGCAGCTGTTCTAGTATTTAAATCTATTGATTGGTTAGTGTCCAATAACCTAACCGAGAATTTTCTGATGGATTAAGTTAAAAATTTGAAAAGAGCCTTTCACAACTTTGTCACCTCGCCCTTCTAATCTTATAAATGCGACTTGCATCCATAAATTGTCATGTCATAACATCAGATAGCATTTAGTGGAGTCAAGTGATGCCAATTAGGGGGATTAGCCAGAGATTACACTTGTTTTAATTATATCAGTGTGTAGTCTATTAGTGATGTGGCTCTTGCTGTTATTTCGTGGTTTGACCTGCATGTATTATACAACGTAGACTAACATATGGATGTTAACAAAAACAATTTTGTCCATTATAACTCAACTGAGTTTTTACAGGAAGCACTCGCCTCTTGTGAAACATGTACGAATCACATTAACCCATTTCCATTGTTGGGTGCTGGCACTTCATCATTTTAAATGGATAACATTTCGCGAGAGAATCTCATTTTATGAATATGGATGAGGAATTCTGAAACACCCACGCACCATGACGCATTTGCCGTTCTTTTTGTTGTCGTTCTTGAAAAATGACACCTGGCGAATATGTTTGAAGCCCTCATTTGTAAAAAACTGGTCGTTGAATAACTAACAGCTGGAAAAGTGTGGGTGTTGACCCCTTTCACTGGAAAAAACTGTCAGTAGGTGCTTGAACACCCACAACACGACAGGTGCGATGCCTCATCATCTGATATGGACACTATCACTGTTCAAAATCTGATTGCCAGCCAATCGCAGGGAACACATAGATGAACATAACATGAATGATAATAATAATGTATTTAATAGATGATTTGTATGAAGAACAGTCTGGACATCTAGCAAGTGATGTTGTCTCAAGTAGTAGTGCTGTCTGTGCTTTGTATTCTATCTCTGGATTGGCATTGGTTGTTGTTGTTGTTGTGTTTAGAAACAACTCTGAGCAAAAGCGAATGGTTACAACCAAAGTAATTGAAGTCTGACAGTTCACAGAGCAACACATCGAAATAGAGTCAATAATAAATGCAGCACTCACTCTGTATGCGAACTTGGGACCAAAGATGGGAAACACATTAGCAGGCCCTCGTGGTAATTCAAACTGATGAAATTATATTTGCTTGTGTCTTGAGCAACCATCTTCATGCCGAGGAATATTAGACCCGCACTCCATTAGTAAAGCCATCCAAACAAAAACGCATGGCTGCTTTTAACCAAAGTGCCTTATGTGTATGGAAATGAACACTTCTGCATATGGTGTACATGATTAAATTATATTTTAATCAAATACAAATACAGTTCGAACAATTTGGTTGAAGAATATCCACCAAAACTTTAAAAAAGAACTCTATGCTGTATTTCGTACTCTGTCCCAACACAGTTGTTGTTTTTTTGTCAATTTGGTGAAATTATGATTGTTTAGCTTCAAGACCGATTGATTTAACAAGACAATTAAATGCAGAAATTAGTCGTCTAAATCTCAGTTTGGCAGGCGTGATCTCCATTATTGTCAATATCACTGTTTGTTAAAGTTGACCGGCAAATTCCGAAGAAACATTCACGCTGTGGTATTCTCGCTAAATCGCCGATAGCGACACCTTCTGACTTGGAGTGAAACTGCAACTTATTTTTAAAACTCAACTCAACTGTAATATTTATAGAGCACTTTAAAACACCCCCGCTGTATACAAAGTACTGTACATGGAGCAAACCCCATATATAGAATAACAAAAAAAAATAAAATAAATAAAAACAAAGACAGTAAGAGAAGATTGCGTGTGAGGAAAAGACAAAGTGACCCAGGCTGTGACGTTAGTACGGTCGCCAAGCATAAAGAAGCCTTTTGTCTCACGAGGCAGTGCATTGGCACCATCTCGTGGCATTTCAAAATGAACACAAAAAATACATTCTGATTTTTTTACTAATGGAGGTGTGACCAAAGAAAATTCCCAAGATGTGTTGTGCAGTATGTACTGTATGTGTACCCAAAGAGACAATAAGAGTTTGGCATCATCCGTTTTTATGAAGCTTTATGACTTTATCAACAGAAACGTTCAAGAAGAAGCAAAATGCAAAGACAAATGGAATGAAATATCACTGTAAATAAAAAAATAAAGCAACTCTGAAAGAATGATTGAAATAAACTTGATGCCGCTCTAAAACGAAGCCACTAAAATAACACAAAATGGAGAAACTAAATTTGGCCCTTGTGTTTTTTTTGACATGAAAGACGACGATGTGGTCGTGTCATTTGTTGCTATTTCCGACATAAATGCATTCACTCATCTAACTCTTTCACTTTCTCTCGCTCGCACTGCCGTTTGTCATCAGACTCTTTTGCCAGCACGTCTTCTTCCCTGCAGCGTGTTTGTTGTTCAACACACTGCATGCTAATTTTAGACACAGTGTGCACACATGGCTGCTGACAAAAAAGGGGTTCTGATTGTGTGCGTGTGTGTATGTGTGTGCCATGCGTGAAAATGGGAAGAGAAAAGACGAGATAATTGGTTTCTGCAGAGAAATCTGCAGAATTGAGCTTTCTACTGCCCGTCAAACACATTTCACGTTCTAATTTGTCATTTTACTTTCATATAGATTTTCCCCCCATGGCAACAGTAACCGTCGTGCATCCTAAGGGTGTTTGATAGGGGTGTGCTAAGTTTTTGATGCCAGTATATCCATCCCAAATTCATACAACCATGTCTTGGAGGACATTGGTTGGTGAACTGGAACACAAACCGGACTTCCTGAATGTGTTTCCATTAAGTTGCATACAATTATCCGAAATGTCTTGCTTCTTCTTCTTTTCCTTTGGGCTTTTCCCTTCAGGGGTCGCCACAGCGAATCAATGTCCTCTATCTAACCCGGTTTTGTGTGTCCTCTTCTCTCACACCATCTACCTTCATGTCCTCTCTGACCACATCCATAAACCTCCTCTTCGGTCTTCCTCTCTGTCTCCTGCCTGGCAGTTCAAGGCTCAGCATCCTTCTCCCGATATAGTCACTGTCTCTCCTCTGGACATGTCCAAACCATATCAGTCTGGCCTCTCTGACTTTCCCTCCAAAGTCTCTAATATGAGTTGTCCCTCTAATGTATTCATTCCTGATCCTATCCAACCTGGTCACTCCAAAGAAAACCACAACATCTTCATCTCTGTTACCTCCAGCTCTGCTTCCTGTCTTTTCTTCAGTGGCACTGTCTCCAGTCCAGTCATCATGGCTGGTCTCACCACTGTTTTATACACTTTTCCTTTCATCCTAGCTGAAACCCTTCTAACACACATCCCACCTGACATTTTTCTCCACCCGTTCCAGCCTGCCTGGACACGCTTCTTCACCTCTTTTCCACCCTCTCCGTTGCCCTGGACAGTTGAACCCAACTACTTAAAATCCTCCACCTTCTTTATCTCTTCTCCCTGTAGCATCACTCTTGGACTTGGATCCCTCTCATACACACATATATATTCCATCTTGCTGCGACTGATCTTCATTCCTCTCCTTTCCAGGGCAAACCTCCACCTCTCGACTTTCTCCTCCAAATATTTCCTGTTTTCGCTACAGATCACTGTCATCTGCAAACATCATGGTCCAAAGAGATAACATCGTCTGTGAGCCTGTCCATCACAATAGCGAATAAGAAGGGACTCAGAGCTGACCCCTGGTGGAGTCCCACCTCCACATTGAATCCATATGTCACACCGACAGTACACCTCACAACTGTCTTACAGTCATGATACATGTCTTGCACCACTCTGACATACTTTTCTGTCACTCCACTTTCCACCCTTCATCCTCAGCGCCCTCCTCACTTCATCTTTGCTAATGTTTGCTACGTCTTGGTCCGCAACAGTCACATCTTCTACTCTTTGTTCCTTCTCATTTTCCTCAGTCATCAATTCTTCAAAGTACACTTTCCAACTTGCCATCACACTACTGGAACCTGTTAATACATTGCAGTCCCTATCCTCAATCAGCCTAACCTGCTGCAGGTCCTTACCATCTTTTTCTCTCTGTCTCGCCAGCCTGTAAACATCAGGCTCGCCTTCCTTGCTGTCCAGCCTAGCATCCAAGTCATCATAGGCCTCTTGATTGACCTTTGCCACCTTTACTTTAACCGTGCGCTGCATTAAATGTCTTGCTAACATGGCCCATTAAAATTGGGGATCAATAATCCAATTATACCTCGCTTAATTTTATGGTCCAAATGGGACTTAGGAAACCCAAACAACCCTTTCAAATGGTCTGAATAGTTAGAAGTCATCGTATACAAATCTATGCAGCAAAGATACATTTGTTCGTGTGAATTCACATTGGACAAAGTCATTTGCTCACATATGTCAGTCATTCCCACAGGTGATAATTTAGTCACTTCCCGAGCATACAATTACCTTTCACATTAGGTGTTGGGAATGAGCAACTCCAGTGGTACTTCAGAGCATGGCATTGTGGGTAAATCAATGATTCATTCGCTTTTTTTACTCCCCTCCTGCATCCCCATTCTTCGTATTTCAGGTTGGCACTCATGACTTTACCTACACGCGTTTAGTTCTTCCCTTAATATATGTCTAGGGGAAAATAAAGCACGCTGATGGTGCCATTAGGAAGAAAAAAAAAGGTGGCATCATCCACATAATCATGACAATGGGACACAAGAGACACATTCAAACAAGAACAGGCACACGCACTATAACACAAATCACGGCAAGTAAAACTGTATTTATCCATTCATATTTTTTATTGCAAGCCTATACTAGCTCATTTTGGGTCAGAAGTGTGCAAAGGTGGATGTTGGGAGAAACTTGGCGGTGGCCCTGGACATCCATCCGCGGATGCATGTCTGCTCTATCTTTTAGAAAGTATATATATATATATATATATATATTTCTTAGGTTGGGGGCATAAAGATAAAAAATATTCAATTGGTCCCTTTTTAAAGGGCCTTTTTGGATGGACACAAATCATATTTTAGAAGCAAAAAAATAGATAAATGAAATGAAACTGTACCCCCAATCAAATAAAAAAAATACAGAATCTATGCAACATCACAGCGTGTAAATATTTGTCCATTTATAAATTTTACGACCTTTGGGTCAATCCTCTTTAGATGACAATTACAGATGGAGGTTGATTTGTCTTCAGTCTGTGACTGGTGATATGTTGACTAAAGCCTATAGGGGGCACTACTGCTCCCTTTTTCCTCAAGTAGCCATAGGGTTGCCCTGATGGCTCTATCATGATCTTCTGACTTTTTCTCCTTGGACTTATCTTCACGCCCTTCCTCGCACCCTCGCTGTCTGTCAGAGATGGGGGAGGAGGATTTATCTTTCTTCCTGCATGGACAGGATCAGGTCTATTTTGGGAAAGTAGAATTAGATGGAAGGTAAGGGGTTGGAAAGTGGGGAGATTGGGGGCGGGGGTAGGCATGAGGATGGGGAGAAGTGAGGTAGATGAGGACTCTATCATGATATGCCCTAACTTGGAAAAGTTCCTTTGGTCAAGCAAATGGGGGGGATCCATGCGCACATGCAACCCCCCCCCCCATACACACATATAAACATGCATTGACTTGAAAACCCCCACACGGAGTAGATGCAGCTGCAAGCCCAGCAGTTCATGCGCGGGAATTCCTAATGAGGCGTTTTAAATGATGAATGCACTCTGCTGGCACTCACATGGATGCAGATGGGAGGATGGCGCTGGGGCTCCGAGCCAGGCTGCCGCTACACTACGACAAAACCAAAATGCAGATCGTGGGAGTAATATAGCGGAGGATTTTAATTGCGCTCCCAGTTAAAAGAAACTGAAAAACTGACACAGAGCAAAAGAAAATGAAACTGTGCCTATTTGAAAATGTTTAATCAAACCGTGTTATTCTAATTGGAGTCTGCTCGCTTAAAGCTAACAAATAGCATGAAGTAAGTGCCGCTGAAACCGCTGAAAACTAGTCCGCCAGCCACCGTGGTTTGGTTTGGTTGGTCCGCCGAAAACTATTTCGTTAGCCAAGACTATATGCTCGCGAATTTAATGTTCATGAGACGAAAACTTCATGAGCTAAAGTGTTCGTAAGCCGAGGTATCACTGTATGTCACTTCCTTGTGTCGAGTCTCATTGTGACCGACGCATTCTCCTCTTGTAGCGTTCCATTGTGAGCAGGCGTGATTGTACAAATAAGTTTTCAAAACAGGTTTCTGTAACGGATTATGGTCGAAAACCGAGGTTTGTGCTTTAAGAAAAATCCACCTATTTAATTATACCGCAGCCATGTTAGCAGTTACATCGAAAGAAAGTCTTCTTACAAACACACTTGGATTAATTGATGATAAAAAAATAAATCAATGACCAGCCGAACTCAACCTATTCTCAACATCACAAGTAAAAGTAATAATATGGAAGTTGATCAAATATCACAGAACTTGGGGGGGCGTTAAGGTGGCAGAAAGCAGAATCACAGAAGCTGCAGGAGGATTTCGAAAGGTTGGCTGACGGCTGGCCCAGCACGATAACGCGCTGTTTTGATCGAGCTGTGCAAACAGGACCACCTTGCATGGGTGATGTCTTATCTCGTATTTTCCTTTCACCGTACCACAGACACACTTTGGTGGCTAGCTGGCGTACCCAAGACAGGAAAATAACAGTGGCAAATGAATAACAAGCTTTAGCATTTGAATCACAACCAAAAAGAAATCGATAAGCCCACAGGGGGCACAGAAATAGAGGGGAGGGGGTGATGAGGGACTGAGTACACCAATTCAATTTGTATTTAGCTCAAGAACACCGCATGGAATCTGGGGAACTAAGACTAATAATAGCAGAGACGAGATGACTAGCTAGCGCTAATGGACGCCAGTGTGCTAACTGGCTAACACAACAAGGCCTGGCTGATGACTTGCGATAATCGATGACCCTTTTAACAAGGACAAAAATATTAGCAACAAATTTGGCATTTGCTTAACGAGGAAGTAACCATGATGTAACGAAAATAACGCTAAATGCCGCAAAGCCTGTATCACAAATTTGCAACAAACATGAAATATATCGTAGGCTTGATTTAATAATTTATACTCATTTTGATGGATCATCTAGAAAAGGAACCATCGTTTCCTTATTTGCACAAAATGTAAATAAAGTAAAATAAACTTTTTAATTTCATAATCCCTCACCTGATGATCTCTTGTCTATGTGTGGGAGTACAGTGGTTGGATATCATAGTTATTAAAAAAAACAACAACAACTATCACGAGGAAGACCAATAAATTTGGTGGAGGAACATTAGAATTGAGACAAAAACGTTAAAAGTAAAGCAGAGCAAAATTATTCACCTCCACGTCAAAAACGGACCTTGCAACCTCCTCATTTGCTTGTATTTGATTTCTGCTGTTCTGTTTTACAATCCCATCATCCCTTCAGTCCTCTCAGATTTACCAAGCTAGTTCAATGGCATTTTATGGCACTTTCTGTGACATTAAAAGTAACAGACCCAGCCACGTTCTATTTGTCTATTCAAAGATTGTATTTCCACTTGTACCATTTGCGTGTGCATGCGCTCGGCGGGGAGGCTGCAATCACACTGGGTTTGTTCCAAAGTGCTGAGACTTTAATTAGCAAACGCTACGCTGTGATTCAAATCAATACCAGTGAACCCATTGGAGTAGTTCAATGGAGAGATTGTGTGCGTACGTGTGTTTGGTATTTGGGCATTCGTCACTATGGAGATCAGGGGTGTCAAATGCATTTTTTTTTTTTTTTTGCCGCTGACCACATTGTAGTATCGATTTCCTCTCGAGGGCCATTTTGAATTTGGGAAAACCATGATAGTGTTTCATCTCCTTCACATGTTAATTACAGAACGCACAAAAAATGAATGAAGAACTCGTTTTCAAATCTGAAGTCAAGAATAATGGTAGTTATTGTGGTTGACATACGACAATTTGAAATTTCGGTTCAGACTCGAGCAATAATCAGGGCACTTTACATGCTTGATTTGCTTTCGCGGGCCGAATAAAATGATGTGGCGCGGCAGATTTGGCCCCCGGGTTTTAACTTTGACACCTGTGATGTCGATATTTTACTGCAGAACAATGTCACAGTGATGTGCATCCATTCCTCCATTTTCTGTATGGATTATCCTTGCTAAATTTGCGGGTGAGCCGCAGATGATCCCTGCAGATTTTGGATTGGTCGCCAGTCAATCACAGACAATTCAACATTTAAACTCTTCATTGTAACCATTCGCCATGTTGATTGATCAGTACACATGTCCATTCGTGTTATTCTTCAGGCAAGTGTAGGTGCCCACATTTTCACGCAAGATATTTTTATTATAACCCCGATATTGTACGCGGTTGTGTCAGTGGCTCCCGTGGCTCCCTCCGGAGAGAAGATGGAGAGAGTGTTTTGCACACAGTTGGACAGCACAGCAGCTGCGAGGTGCCAATTATAATTCATTGATCGCACTTTGCCATGCTATTATTTCAGCTATTAGATCCGCACCGTGCATGAGGCGCTTAAGTTCACAAACATTCCAGTGGTTCTCTCAATGTGTGACGAACACTCCTTTGCCTTATTGGGGTCAGTGTGCAAATTGTAAAGGAAGGTATGGAAAACATCGTTTAATCAAGGGGGTCATTGTTCTCACGTGAAATCATGTTCAGATGACTAATATGTCGGAGTTATTTTCAGAACCGGCTTGCTCGCCGGACTTCGTGAGAAGAAAAGTTCCAGCAATGTCCTTCCAGCGTGTGGAATATTGATCAGTGCATTAGCCGAGGGGGTAAGACAAACTGCTCTCTCAACGGAGACATTTAGGAGAAGAGCTTCCACTCAATGACTTTTATTCCAAAGGCACTCATGCACTCTGTTCTGTAGATATGTGTATAGTCCTGTAAATATAATTTCATAAAAGTGAGAATTTTGCGTTTGTCAGGGAAAAAAATAAGGAATGAGCCCTATAATGTTTTTGATCCCAAATTTGAAGTACTGGAGGTCGATACAGTTTCGGATGTGTTGTGGTAGAGCGTTCCAGAAGGTTGCATACAAAATCCCTCGCTTTTCCATGCTTCATTTATTGCGGCTTGACTATGACTTGTAATTTACCACTGAAATACAAGTTCCACTTAATAACGATCGTGAGAGGTATTCAGCATACCAAACAGACACATCCCTAGTTAAAAGATGCTCCAGCGAGGACCCAGCAAGAAGTGGCGATATCCACTTTGCCTCCGACTGAGCGAAAGTCAGGGAACCCCTGATGTGTTAAACATAAAATGTTAAGGGGGACATTCTTCTATCGATTTAACATGACCCTTATTTCCATTTAGAGTGCCAATCCTGTCAAATTCCAATGTCTTGGTTTAGACGGATGAACATGGGAACAACTGCAAGATGGTTTTCATGTGTGAGGAACCATTTAAAACGTGTTAAGGTGCCCTTGAAGTTAAGCATTTATCATACAAATAGGACCGCTAACTTTCAACAGGCATTTATGGACCCTTTGTACCTAGATCACATGCTGTCATTCTATGCATATTCAAAAATACACGCCTCTGTGGTGTACGAAATATTTGCATTGTACTTTACGGTGGTCCCTTTGTTGCTTTGAAGGGTAAACCAAGTGTAAATAGAAGCGAACGGATCCAAACATGCAAGTAACAGAAAACCCGGGAGGTTCTTGGTTTACGACATACACGGAGATGTTTTGCTGTTAAAAATGGGAAACACTCAAGCTATTTCTGTGTAGGATGCGGTGTGATGACATAAATATTTACTGTAACTATGACTTTCTTAGTTTAGATTAGTAATAGATGATGGCATGTGTTGATTGACATACAATATGAGGTTACGTTGAGTCCTTAGGAATGCATCATTTTTGATGCAACAAAGCTTTTTGTCATGCAGGAGAGTGCAAACTGTTGAGTGCATTTCATGCTTGACGGCCCGGGAGCCTAATACGGCCCGCTACATCATTTTATTAGGCCCGTGAAAGCAAATCAAGCATGTCAAGTGCCATGATGCTTGCAAAAGTCCAAACCAAAATTTAAAGTTGTCTTACGTGAACCCTAATAATAGTCATTAGTTTTTACTTCAAATTTGAAAACTAATTATTCATGAATTTGTTGAACACTCTGTATGTAATGTGTGGAGGGAAAGAAACATTCTAATGGCTTCCCAAATTCATAACGGCCCCCGAGAGGAAACCGTAATTATAATGTGGCCTGCGGCAAAAAAGGAGTTTAACAACCCTGCTCTACAATGTGGGCTATTTTCCTTCCTGACCACCTGGAGGGGCATTCAAGGTCCATTTTGAAAAGAAAGCCATTTTTTTGCCGCATGCCACGGACATCGTACGTTTTGAACAAGACACTGTTTCACACCGATTTTATCCATTGCATTTCTTTTCGTATTAATGCTCGACATCTTTTTCATTAGTCGAATGCCATTTTGAGAGCAGTGAGCAGGAAAAAGGAGCTATTCAGAGAGGATGACTTCAAAATAGTTCTCATTGTGGTCGCCAGTTCCCCTCCAGTACTCCGCTTTGGCTCTTCGATCGGATCTTCTTCCATCCACTTCACTCTCCCTCTGCATATCCTTTTGTTTCTGCGGGCTAATTAATGACAAATTGGATTATAGAGTCACGCTAAACTCTGCCTCCCACGCCCTTTCTCAGCCGAGACTTCGGCTTCACTCTTTTGCCAGATGTGACAATCAGACCACACTTTCATTAATTGTTTTGTCATCGCTTCTGCGAATTTGTGGAAAGATCACTAGTGATAATTATTTGTGTCACACTTTGTCTTCAAAAATAAACAATATTTTTCACCATGGTTAAATTCAGTTTAAAGGCAATTAACAGTTTTCTCATTTTCCTCCTGGTTTGAGGACAGTGAACCTATATGTTTAAATCTTCATATATTCAATTTACATTTTTTTGTCAAAATAAAGCATCAAAATGTTTTTGCGGCACAATACCCAACCAAATAGCACATCACTTCATCCATCTAATATTGCCTAGCTATTCTTACCGATTAGCTCACAAGCTAGCTGATGGCTAACTCCGCTCATCATGACGAATAAAGCGCCATGACAATCTCATTATACGAGAGGCTTTAATATGTTGTATTTTAAGATACAGAACCATAACTTGCTCATGATGTTGTATCACAGGTAGCTGAATAAGGAATCGGTGTAGAAGCGCTTTGAGTAGCTCGTAGGTAGAAAACCTAGGTAAGTGAATGGCCGCATTTTCACAGCTCAAACTTGATGTCAGAAAGATGCAAGAACAATTCGCATGCATTTTTCAGCATGGTATCATCGTCATATTTTCACTCTACATGATCTTCACACACACAAAAACAGCTAAAGAATTGTAAAAATGCGGTGGGTTTAGTGAAATTAAAAAATCCAATGAAATACTTTACGTTGCTGGGTTGTGTGCTGTTTTTAGCAAGTTCCATTATTTTCTATTGTGTGATGTGCAGGTGTCAAATGCAAGGTCCGGGGGACAGATCTGGCCCACCATGTAATTATATGTGACCCGTAAAACCAAATAAAAGATGTCAACTTTCATAATGCTTGCCAAAATCGTTGAGTTAACCCTCTCCAGGACAGCGATTACTTCAGTGGACAGTGTATCATGTTTCCGGGTTACTGTGTAAGTGAAAGGGTAAATCAGTGGCTCCCACACTGACTGACACCGAGCTCTGTCTACCATTTTAGTTACCCACACGTAGGTATAATAGTGAGTGTTGTAAGACTCGAAAACAATTTGCAGACTCAGGCAGAGCAGTTTCACGTCATTATAAAACTGTACTATGAAGCATTTTGGGAAATGACTCGAAACAGCAGTACTATTTTTGTCAAGTCACTGGAAGCAGTTCAATTCTGCACTGATCCTAATCTTGTGTCTCTATTTTGTATATTATCCTGTCAAAGTGGAATATTTTGTTGTTGTGACATATGAGGGAGATTCAGCAGTGGAGGGGGAAGTGGGTGTATGATTGCTGTATATTTTTCACAAAGCATTGTGGGAACGAAAGGGGAAGGGAGCAATGTGAAGAGATTTACAGTGCTGTGCTCAAGCTGCAGAGATGCTAAAATAGCGGTCTTTAACTGCTTGCTGAGTCTTAGCGGCTGATGCAAAGCTGGGAAGACAGACGCAATACAAGCGGCTTGGCATATTTCTGAGTGGAGATTTTTCACAGGCGAGAGGTTATTTTTGTCCATGTCAGAAGACATAAGCAAGGTAAAACCAGGTCTTTAATTAAGCATCATCTGTCGTGTGGAGGAAGAGGAGTAGTGATGTTGAGAGAGGATGAAGGGGGAGGCTCATTTCATAATTGCTCCATTCCGTTTGCGTCTCGTTGACGACGGTGTTTCTGTGTGGCTGCTTGGATTGACATTTGTGACTCTCGAATTATCTCATCCAAGTTGCTCCCATTTCTTGACAGCTGTCAATGGCTAATTGTGGCTATTAATTTTTGTCAAAAATCTTCTCTGTGCTTTCGGTTTTGAGAGGAACTAAAAGCACTGTTCATTGTGTGAAGTGTGTCTCTGATTGTATCACGGTCCACTCGCCTGAGTTGTGTTCAGGGAGCGTGGGGACGGTTGCCACTCAGCAATGATGTACAGTATTTGTGGGTGTGAGTGGTTGTTTGTCTCCTTGCGCCCTGTGACTGCATTTATAGAAACACAAACGTGAACAGACTTAAATTTTTGAAAGTATAGTTCAACATAACATTTGTGGTGAATGGTGCTTTCAGTGAAACATGGATAACATGTCCCAGTATCACCTTTTCGTATTTTATTCTGTGAACTCTATTTCTTCTCAACTGCAGTCAAAACAAATGATTCCAAGACCAATAGCTGAGATGAAGCAAGCCATGAAAACATCCTTTTTCTATTTTGTTTACAGGCCCAGGAGTGGCTGTGTCTCAACTGTCAGATGCAGAGGGCACTTGGCATTGATATGACCACCCCTCGCTCGAAGAGTCAGCAACAGATCCATTCGCCCTCCCATCAAGCGAAACCTCTCGTCCAGCCTCAGCAGGCGGCACCTCAGCCAACACAGCCGACGACTGCAGCACAGCCCAAACCCTTGGCACAGAGCCAGCCCACCAAGCAACAACAGCAGCAACAACCACAGACTCCACTCTATGGACAGAATCAGTCCTACTGTCAGTCACAGCCATATCCACAGTCCCAAGCATTCCCCCAGTCACAGTCTTATTCCCAGTCCCAGTCATACCCTCCGTCTCAGCCGTATCCTCAATCCCAGCACTATCCCCAGGTCCAGGAACATCCCCAGTCCCTACAGTATCCTCAGTCCCAACAGTATCCCGAGTCCCAGCAGTTCCCCCATTCGCAACAGTATCCCCAATCCCAACAGTACCCCCAGTCCCAGCAGCATCCACAGTCCCAGCAATATCCACAGTCTCAGCAGTATCCCCACTCTCAACAGTACCATCATTCCCAACAGCATCCGCAGTCTCAGCAATATCCCCAGGTTCAACCATATTCTCAGGCTCAGCAGGAACCTTACCAACAGTCCCAATCCGGACCACACACTCAGCAGCAGCCCTATCAACAGTCCCAGTCGGGACCACAGGCTCAGCAGCAGCCCTATCAACAGTCCCAGTCCGGACTGCAGGCTCAGCAGCAGCCCTATCAACAGTCCCAGTCCGGACCACATGCTCAGCAGGAGCCCTATCAACAGTCCCAGTCGGGACCACAGGCTCAGCAGCAGCCCTATCAACAGTCCCAGTCCGGACCTCAGGCTCAGCAGCAGCCTTACCGACAGTCCCACCCTGGACCTCAGGCTCCGCAGCAGCCTTACCAACCGTCACAAACCGGTCCCCAGGCTCAGCAACAGCCTTACCCAGCATCAGAGTTTGGAACCCAGGGGCAGCAGCAGCTGCCTTATCAACAATCGCAGCCTGGACCCTTGGGCCAGCAATACCCACAGACCCAGCAGTATCCGCAGGCTCAGCAGCAGCCTTATCCGCAGTCCCAGTCAGGGCCCCAGACACAGCCTCATAGTTCCCAAGGCCTATCAAGTCACACTACTTCCAGTGGCCCCCAAAGCCAGACAGGTCCCTCGCATCAGGGTATGAGATCTGACCCACATTGTCAGAAGGGTCCGAGAGCTGGTGGAGGTTCTGTAGGAGGCCCCAACCAACCTGGTGGTCCAAGGATCCCCCATCCTGGTGCTGTACCCCTTCCTGGCTTAACAAAAGCACCTTCTCAACCCGATTTGGGTCGTGGCTCTCCCATGCACCAGTCTGTGGCACGGCACCATGACCACACCAGAAGTGCTGGTTCGTCTCCAGCTCACAAGCCCCAGACCCAGGCTCATCCCCCAGCCCAGGATGGACTGACCAAGCTATTTGGTTTTGGAGCTTCTTTGCTCAACCAAGCCAGTACGCTGATCAATGTAGACCCTTTGCCCACTTCTTCCACTCATCCTAGTCCTGCACGAGGCAAGGTGGTGTTCAGTAATGCGACCCCTGACAACAAGCAGCCACAACAAGTGGTCTCAGGTGCTAAACAATTTGGCGTGGGTGGCCCCCATACACCAAACCAAATGGGCGGCCCTCGTGCATCGAACCAAACGGGCGGCCCCATTGCACCGAGCCCAATGGGGGGTCTGCATGCACCAACCCAAATGGGGGGTGCTCATGCACTGTGCCCAGCGGTTGGGCCGCACGCACCAAAGCAACAGCAACAGACCGTACCCCAACAACAAGGAATGCCGCAGCAGCAGTCGCCTTCCCTTCAACAGAAAGATCCACAGCAACCTCAAGGGCAGCAACACCGACAAATGCCATCACCTGTACAGAAGGCAGAGCTAAAGCAGGAACCTGCAATTGCACCCACCGCAACTCCGGAGCCAGTGAAGCCCAAAGTGAACTGTCCTTTGTGTAAAACAGAGCTAAATATCGACACTTCCGATCCTCCCAATTACAACTCATGCACGCAATGCCACACTCAAGTGTGCAACCTATGCGGCTTCAATCCGACGCCACATCTGGTTGAGGTAAGGTTAGCGACGTATTAATGTAATATACCCTGCACAAACTATTCTCAAATAGAAATACATTTGAGTCAGTCAAAAAATTGTCAATGAAAAGCAAATGGGGAAGTAACAAGGAAAGGTCACATTCATTCATAAAATTAAAAGCGGAAGATCTGCAAAAAGGGTATATAACTTCAGTGGCTATTATCAACTCAAGGGGGGAAAGCATCTTATTCACGGATCCAGGCAGATTGAAAATGACTCGTTTGCATTGAGGCGGCATGATGCCTTCAGGGTCTTCGGGGAATACAGTTGGTCGTGCTTCTGTACTGTGTTCCTGCCTAGAGATAGACCTAAAGATAATGCATGGAGTTATATTTAGCTACTCCCGCTGGCTGCTAATGTTATTTAGACCGAGAAACATTGTGTGTGTGTGTGTGTGTGTGTGTGTGTGTGTGTGTGTGTGTGTGTGTGTGTGTGTGTGTGTGTGTGTGTGTGTGTGTGTGCGTGTGCGTGTGTGTGTGTGTGTGTGTGTGTGTGTGTGTGCTTGGTAAAGAAATAAAAACAGCAGACAGCAGCTGTATGTCCCAAAAGTCATTTATCAGTTTTTATCTTTAAAATTAAATTATTATACATGTTATGCAGTTGTCAACAACAAAAAATATAGAATATAATGTTTATACTGTAATTTTGTAAAAAATATTTCAGACCAAAAAAATCTACACATAGTAGCCAAAGCTGAATAAGACCATAACTAGATAGAAGGGATGGATAACTATTTGATTTAATTAAAACAAAAACATAACAAAAACTTGTGAAATTAACACACACAGAGTGCTATTCACAACATTGGCCATAGCTAAAATATAATTCTCTAAGATGACAGCGCAGATGACTGGTGGTTTGCAGAAGACAAGAACATGAAAGGGTTGCACTTGATATCGTCAATAATTTATGGCAGTTTTTGAAATATAAATAGTGAGAAAGATGAAATATTAAAAAGGTGACGATGTCTCCTAAAACAGAAAAGTACAGAGTCATTAGGTTTACTGTGGTTGGTTTAGATGGCTTATATAGCGGATTCCTGACTTGAGAGTGGTTTTTGTTCCCCACTCTGGTCCGTTCACTGGTGAACCGACCAAGAAATGTCAACAGACCACTGCCAAAAAAGTGACTAAACAAATTAAGAATCTAACTGCACGAGCATGCATCTGCGTACACTGCATAAGCAGGTATGACTGGGAGAAAAGGATGGGAGGAAGAGTGGTTGGGGGGGTTGACTGAATGAGGCCATTTGTTTGGGCCAGTCTGTCACTCCAGCTTTCACAGCTGTTGCTGATGCCGTCTTCCCAATTATTACTGCATCAGCTCTACCTGGATAAATTGTCAGTGTGCGTGAACTGAGACTGTGACTCAATGAGGTTTTGAAAAAGTGCTGTGGAAATAGACAAAAAAGTATGACATGTTTTTTTTTTAGAATATAGGTCGATGGATCAAGTCAGAATTCGGTGAATGACGCAGCATTAAATTAGAAAAAAAAAAAAAAGTGAGTAGGAGTCACAGGAGGAACCTGCTCCATTTCGCTCCACTACAGGACATCATGCGACAATTAATAATACAACAACTCCACATCTTTTGCTCACTTTCCTTGTAACTTAACTCTACTCCATGTTATTTCTGGCGACCTTTAAAAACAAATAAGAGAACCATAACAAACTGCTTTACATGTCACGATTTGGAATGTGGTGGTGGACCCCCAAAAAACAGGAAGCAGGGAGGAGCTAGGTGTCTTTGGCAAATTGTATTAAAGTCGGCAGGAACAAAATCTCGAACGAAAAAGTCATCCGAACAACAAAGGTCCAAAGTAGCAAATAAAACCATGAGTAGAACATGACAAGATGAAACAAACCGGTTGGACAGGGTGGAACAAACAATGACCTGATACTGAATGGTCATGCCGGGAGTCCTTTTAACCACCACTGATTAAAACGAACAACACCAGTGCAGTTGTAGGCTCGGAGTTACAGTTTCACACATTGGTCGCAAACTTTAACGTGACATTACGTACTGTAAATATACATGAACATAACAAACTAAAACATTGATATGATAATGTGAGGACATTATGACAGAAACCTATGACGTCAAATATAACGGTTTATTCACCTGTTGCTTAAGTTATTGTCATGAGGTGTTTGGTAACAAGAAAATGCTTAAAGTATGAATTTTAGTTATTACAAATACGAATTTGAAATGTTGTGTTTGATACCTGAGTTTTATACAGGATTTTTGTTAGCATTGTTTTTACTTTTATCAAAGACCCAACAGACCAGTGGCGATTTCATATAAAAGATTCATAATTTAATGTGGTATATTGCTTCTCTGTAAATTCTGAGCTCTCTGTAGTTACACCGCCATTATCCTCCACCTCCTCTTTGTACTCTTCACTTAGTATTTAAGCTCTGCTCTTTTTAGGTGGCACTTGGGCTCAAGGGCATATTATATTTAGTCACCAAAAAAAAAAATCTCTCTCACATGTGCGCCTCTTCTTCCGTTATTGGCAGAGACCACGAGCGTGCGGTTAATCAAGTGCTGCGCTTCAACACGTATACACCATTATCTTTATGCATAAATGAGTTGTATTTATAGTTTTATTAATATCTTATATTCCGCATACTAATCATCTGCGCTCACATTCACTCCTAGGGACAATTTGGAGTGTTCAATCAGTCTGCTATTAATGTTTTTGGAATGCGGTAGGAAACCAGAATACCAGGAGAAAACCCAGACAGAGCGAATAAGCTTTTTTAAAAAAAAATAAAGATCAGGACATGTGAGCAAATGCACTTTTGTATATCAGAGCAAGAGACATCAAGAGTGTGCGTGCAGTACCTCGAAGATGTCTACTTTTAATGTCCCACTTTTCCCCATTTCTCACTCTCTTCATCATTTTAGTTTTAAGTGGGTCACGGAGGAGAGATGCCTTGGGCTATGTAGATGATTAAATGCACCACCCACCCCACCACACACACACACACACACACACACACACACCACACACACACACACACACACACACACACACACACACACACACACACGCACGCACGAACACACACGCTAAAATGGCAGACCCCCACAGGAACACCATGTGTGATTCTGAGACGGTTAAATTCTTAAGGTGAGGGGATGATGCTGCCAAGGAATGTGGGGAATTCCCTCAGTGGGAACTAGGAAAAGAAAAACTTTCCCTCTCCTCTCTTTTTTTATTTTATTTTTTTAATTTTTTTGACATGCCTTGACTTCATCCAATAAATGCTGATTTGGAATGCTTCATTAATCTCCTGTTTATTGGCTTGAAACAAACTGTACTAATTGCAAACTAATTGAAAATGCAAATCCAGTGAGGAAAGCATCAGGTGACCATAAAGAGGGAACTGCCTTCACACGTGAAATAGAACCAAAAAATCTCAAATCTGATTCTCGGTTCAGGCGGTCCAGTAGTGAGTGCTAAAATCTCACAGGCTCAGGCCCTCTTGTCTGGAGTTTGCTTTGGATTTTCTTCGGGTACTGAAGTTTCCTCCCATATTTCAAAAACATGCCCTCTTGTGTGAAGTTTGCATGGGTTTTCTTCAGGTACCCAGGTCTCCTCCGACATTTCAAAAACATGCACTCTTGTGTGAAGTTCGCTTGGGTTGTATTCGGGTACTCAGTTCTCCTACATCTCATAAACATGCCCTCTTGTGTGGAGTTTGCTTGGGTTTTCTTCGGGTACTCAGGTCTCCTCCCATTTTTCAAAATCATGCAAGTTGTAATGGAACACTATAAAATTTACAGTGTAAATTGTTCTGAGATGTGAGTGCGGGCAAATCTGCTTGTTTGTCTCTGTGTGCTCTGTAATTGGCTGGCAATCGGTTCAGGGTGTCCTCCGCTTATTGCTAGGATAGGCTCCAGCATCCCCATGACCTTTACGACGATAAATCCGGATCGGAAAATGAATACATGTAGGTGGAAGTGCTTCAGTCCATGACTTCCAAGTTGTAACCAGTTGCAAACTCCACCCCTGGTCGTCATGGTAACACAAAACCTGAATGGGAAATGACAAAATAACGTCTCTTTTCAACATTAGCGTTATTCATATCAAGCGTACATGCGCTTTGGTGTCTGGAAAACCCTTGAACTTTTCCTGTACTCAGTCAGCAGGTTAGACATGAGAACATTGTTTCAAGAAAGTTCTCTATGTGAGCACAACAGACATTTTGTGGAGGCTCAGTGGGAAAATTTAGCAGCTGGAGTGACTTCAAGTGCCTCGCTCCACCTCAGCATGGTTGTAAATTGTCCTTTAAAATAAATAATCAAATAAATAAATCGAAACAGTTAAAGAGACGGTGGTCTTTTGTGTCTCTGCCACGACACAGCCTCTTCCTGTCTCCCTGGGGGTGCTCATATCAAAGCGTAACCCGCTGATCTGCCTTACTTTTTCTCAGAGCAGCATTGAAAGTAGGACGAGTTAGTGAGTCACGAATTGGAATTCTGCTTGCGTGCATATAAAAAGGGTTCACACATATGGTACGTACGTCATTCCAAGCCTAATCTTTAAATCACAGGTGTGAAAGTCATGGCCCGCGGGCCAAATCCGGCCCTCCACATCATTTTTTTTCGGCCCGCGAAAGCAAATCAAACTTGTTAAATTCCATGATGATTGCTAAAATGTGAGCCAAAATTTCATATTTTTGGATGTCAACCACAATAAAAGTCATTATTCTTGACTTCAGATTTGAAAACGAGTTATTCATTAATTTGCTGTGTGCTCTATATGTAATATTTGAAGGGATTTAAACATTCTAATGGGTTCCCCAAATTCATAACGGCCCACGAGAGGAAACCATAACTACAATGTGGCCCGTGGCAAAAAAAATGACTTTGACACCCCTGCTTTAAATGAAAACGTACTCCCTGGTCACTCAATATTGTACGAAAATGGTAAATAACACCCGTCATTTGGCAAACAACTTCACTCTTTAACCCCAAATGGAAATTGAAAGTAAAATTGAAATTTTCCACCATCTAATTTCTACTACTTCCTCGTGGTGGTCTGCAGATTCCAGCGTGAACACTATTTAATGTTGTTAGTTATCAAATGGTTCCACGAATATTTTTGTCTCACTCTTTTGAAGTACTTTAAATATAAATTGCTTGGCTTGGTTATACGGCGTTGGTGTGCGAGTCCGTCAGGGTTGGAAGGAACACATTTCAGATCCTATTTTGAAAATGTAAGTTGACTATACACATTAAAAAAAATCTTTCAGGACTCACACTGTCAGTTCGACAATGTCGTCAATTGTTGCCAGGATGAATGCTGCTGCTAGACTGTCTGCCAATCACCTGTCAGAACCTCTCACATTGGCAATCGCTGACATCGCTGATAGCTACTAACCCGTCAAATATACGCAAACACTGCGAGAAGGAAAGCATATGCTAACGCGAGAAAACTAACATGCTTAATTGTTACAGACTTACACATGCCAGCACACTTAAAATTGTCTATGTCTGGATCACACATCTGTGCAGGTCCCACCAGTGATTCTCAGTGTCCCACTCTTATCACTTGCGATATTTGGGCTCCCTCTAGTGGCAAGAAAAATAATCACTCAATTAAATGTTCAAGCTCCACATTACATTATAGTCGTTTAAAACGTGCTTTTTCCATTCCAGAACATTATATTTGTGAAATATGTTTCAGTTCTTTTTAATTTTCAAGTCTCGTACATTTTCAGAACATTTAAAGGACAACCTACCTCATAGAAAACGCAGCATTGAAAAATGAGAGGTAATCAAGCGGATGACTGGCCCGGGAGACACGGAGCAAATCTGATAGAGTGAGCTTAACGAATCAGGCGGTGTGTGAGCGACGGAGAAAAGGTCTTGTGTCCGGCAATGAGAGAGATTAATTTGAAGGCTACACCGGGTTGGATCTATTTCCTGGATTTCCGTCTAACTCCCTGCTGCTGCTGATTGAGTGGATGATTGTTTTTCACCAGCACTATAACAGTTGATCTTTGTTGCTCTGACGTCCATCAGGGGGTGTCAAACTCATTTTTGTTTCGGAAGCATCATAAAGGTTACCCTTGATTTGCTTACGCAGGCCACATGAAATGACTTGGAGGGCCAGATATGGCCCCCGAACCTTGAGTTTGACACCATTGAGATAGAGTACAATGCTGTCATTCCCAAATTTATTCGGGAATTGAAAAGTGTGATGGGGAGCGACGTTGCTGATTTTTTTTGGGTATTGGTTTTTCTTGTGGAGGGTGCAGATAAAGCGCTGGTCAGACCTCTGGCAATGTATTTCCCTTCCTCGAGGGGGCAGCATTTGCCTTTTGTCCATGTTCGCACTTTGGTACAGCTTCAGCTATTGTTAATGCGCTATATAGACCAATATGCATGTATTGCATTGTATTTTGTACAGACACCCCCATTTTAAGCTCAGATAACCCCAGAGCCATAAAACTTAGGAATTAACTTTTTTTTTTGATGAAAGAAAAGAGTTTCTAACCCTGTACTGATGTTTAGGTAGTTGTAAAACTCAATATTCTGTGGGTCCTGCAATTTGAATGAAAATGACAAAAACCTTGGCACTGGAGTGGTCACATTTTTTCCACATCGTCTGGCAGTGAATGAGTTCATACATCTTTGACCACGAAAAAGCAAAATATTGATCGCTCCACTGTCCCGCCCAGGGGTGACAGGGAAAGCCAGGTAGACAAACATCCACACTTCCAATCAAACAATAATTGATCAGGAAATGAACCCAAGTCGCTTGCACAGAAGCGAGGCAAGTGAATCACTGCACGAGCCATTTGACGTGAACCACGAGGCAGGCTGATGATAAAGTTGAAATGACTTCAGCTATTTCACGTCCAATTCATTCATGGTTGTGTGTGTGTGAATTATGTGGATAGGCGGTGTGTTCAAAATGAAGACAAATGGAAAGAATTGGCCTCTCAATGGTCTTCTCCTGCGCATGTGCGGGCGTGTGAACGTGTAGAACTAGAAAAATCCAGCTGCAACCGGAAGCCGAGGTGTTTGTATTCTAGTGCTGTTCCCACCACCTCTCTCTCTCTCTCTCTCTCTCTCTCTCTCTCTCTCTCTCTCTCTCTCTCTCTCTCTCTCTCTCTCTCTCTCTCTCTCTCTCTCTCTCTCTCTCTCTCTCTCTCTCTCTCTCTCTCTCTCTCTCTCTCTCTCTCTCTCTCTCTCTCTCTCTCTCTCTCTCTCTCTCTCTCTCTCTCTCTCTGTCAATGAGAGTGTTTCGTCCGTTTATATTCGTGAAGGATTAATTGTCGATTCCTGGTGCTGTCCAATCACCGAAAAGGGCAGCTGTCCCCCCTGCTGCTGTAATGTGGAAGCAACGGTTGTGCTTTTGCCTCTCTCCATGGTGCTGATGTTAGCGGTGGGATTTTGTATAGGAACGATTGCAAAAAATAATAATATTAATCATGAATGTAAATAAGCATATGCTGCCCATGACTGCTGTGATAGTCTCCAGCACACCTGCCACCAATTTGAAGAGAATTGTTTGTGTGGGTGTACTGCAGGACCTCGCTTTAAGCGGAAATAGACACTTGTCGACTGCAAATAAATAAATAAATAAATAAATAAATAAATAAATAAATAAATAAATACGTTTGTAGTCGTGATGGAGAGCTGCAAATGAAAAATACCTACCATCAACCACCAAGAGGAGAAACAATGTGTTATTTATTCCATCCTTCTTGGACTCCGAATCGATAAGATTGCATCTAAAAATACTCCTAGGGGCACTAATCAATACAGTGTGTGTGTGTGTGTGTGTGTGTGTGTGTGTGTGTGTGTGTGTGTGTGTGTGTGTGTGTGTGTGTGTGTGTGTGTGTGTGTGTGTGTGTGTGTGTGTGTGTGTGTGTGTGTGTGTGTGTGTGTGTTTGTGTCAGTATTTAGCTGCAGTAAATCTCCAGAAGAATTGATGGTACATGTAGTTTCATTACCCCAAAGTGATGAGTCAAGGGAAGTATGAAATATGTTGTGTGTAACTACTCTATAGTGTCCTGCAGATTTGATATGTTTATGGCCACATTATTCAGCCTATTTTCAAGTCACTGCATCATTTCTTTTTTTCTTCTTTCTTTTCCATCTCATGTGTCATTTAATGTCCCGCCTTCCTGATCTCATCTCACCTTTGACCTCACACCTAATTTCCCAGCTGTGTTGTCACGCACCATGAAAGATGTTGGACGTGATCGTATACTATACACCCTGGTCCACGGACCCGGGGGCAACTACCTTGCTTATTTGGTGCTGCAGCTAAATATCACAGGCATCGTTTCTATGCTTGGAAGATGAAAAAAGGCTTACAAACTCGTATAGGTGTTTATGCGAGCCCCTCAGGAAATAATATTGGCTCAATTTTAAGGGCTCTCAGTTTATATGTTATTTTTGTTTCATACTATGATTAGCGTGAATTTTTATCACTTCTTTTACACACAGCCTTGACTGAGCATACCTGTGGGGACACATGGAAATGCGATACGGGTTTAAAGCGAATCAAAGTGCCCACTGTAAAGATTTGTGATTGCCTCAGCCAATTTAACATTATCCAATCTGCCAATCTACATGTATGCTGTTTGAGTTGCACAACAAGACTCGTACTGTATTCCATTTCTGGACAATCCGGATATCGCCAAACTTCCTTAAAAAAAAAAACAAATAAAATCAGTCGATAGTGAATGCAGAATGACCCCAGATGTCGTTTGGCTGCAATGGTTGCAAAAAGAAAGTGGGAACATGTGCAGAGGCTGAATCAGCGCACTGAGCTGGGTGTCAGGGTTAATATACACAGAGAGAGAGAGAGAGAGAGAGAGAGAGAGAGAGAGAGAGAGAGAGAGAGAGAGAGAGAGAGAGAGAGAGAGAGAGAGAGAGAGAGAGAGAGAGAGAGAGAGAGAGAGAGAGAGAGAGAGAGAGAGAGAGAGAGAGAGAGAGAGAGAGAGAGAGTGAGAGAGAATGAGAGAGAAAGAATGACAGAGAGATAGTGAGAGGGAGCGAGAACATAGAAAGAGAGAAAAAACAGAGACAGAAAGAGACAGATAGAGAGAGAAAGAAAAAGAGAGAGACAGAAAAAGAGAGAGTTAGAGAGAGAGAGATAGAAAGAGAGAGATATAGAGAATGAGAGAGAGAGAGAGAGAGAGAGAGTGAGAGATAGTGAGAGGGAGAGGGAGAGAGACAGAGAGAGAGAGAAAGATACAGAGAGAGAAAGAGACAGATAGAGGGAGAAAAAGAGATTTCAGCCATCACCGCAACTTCATTTTTCAGTCTCTTTCTCTCTGCTCTCGTCTGTTTGATCACTTCCAAGCCTCAAAGGGGAATGGCAACAGTAATACTTCCTGCTTTTCAAAGTCCACACTTGAACACTTCAAAGGGTGCTGTCTATTTCAACCTTACACCAAGGCTAATACTCTTAATACACAGCAAGGGGTAGATACGGCAGAGCAAGAACTTCAATTTGGTCAACTTTTTTTTATGCCATCCCAACAGAGCTCATTTGGGGTTAGGGATAAATAGAATAAAACCAGGAGTGATTTCACCACAGGAGAACGGCTACAAGAAATCTGCTCAGGTTGTTCCATTTTTAGTGGAAAGTATAGAACGGGGGTCGGGAACCTTTTTGACTAAGAGAGCCATAAAAGTAAAATATTTAGAAATGTTTTTCAGTGAGAGCCACACGCACGCGCGCGCCCACATACAAGCACACGCGCGCGTGCGCCCACATACAAACGCGAGCGGCCACTTTTAAACAAAATATCAAAATGTATTATTTAAAATAACTCACCGTTCCGCCATCTTTATTCCCACGAATGCTTTTTCGCTCCTCGTGATTGGTAAAAATCCAGGCAAACGATCGGAATGAAGTTGAACTTGCCGGTCCAGAGGCGAAGTTACTGCTCGCTAGCCTGCACACGGCTCATAAGCTTCAACATCTGCAATCTACTTCTCGCAGAAATATGTTGATGCTAACGTTAACATGGGGCTTGTTAAAATGTCACTGACATTCGACTGTTTCATCGATGGTATTGTTTCATTGCAAATTAAAATCAGAACCTTTTCTCTGCACAAAGGCAAATGAATCCTCCTGTGCATTCAAGCTGAAGTGCACTCGTTGGGCTCATTTAAAGGGGCGTTTACCTGTTTCAACTTAGGTCAGTGTCATCCAGTCAAAATTGCGCTTTCCGCCAACTGCAGCCCCAACCAGAAATGAACGGCGAAAAAAACGAGAATATGTATTTGGTTTTATCGGCGAGCCATATCTTCTTTTCCTTTTGGCTTTTCCCTTCAAGGGGTCGCCACAGCAAATCAGCGTCCTCTATCTTGAGAGGTTTGATCCGCATGTTTGTTTTGGCCAAGCTTTTACGTCGGATGCCCTTCCTAACACAACCCTCTGTATTTATCCGGGCTTGGGACTGGCACAAGAAGACTTACATCCCTTTGTGGCTACACAACAACTCGCTCAGTAAAAGCCTCCCAAACACAAAATGGTAATCGGCACAGCAACATTCAAAAAAGCAAAAACTATACTCACCATTTGATGACAATGCTCTGAGAGAGACTGAACGAGACAAATTTACGAGAAAAATCGCCAGAGAAAGGGAACGATAAAGTCCATATGCAATCATCAAAAGAGCCATATATGGCTCGCGAGCCATAGGTTCCCGACCCCTGGTATAGAACATCATTCAAGATTTGGAGGATTTACACCTCATGTTTCATTTTAGACCACTTTAGACTTTTAGTCTACTTATAAATACTGAAACAATGAATACATGTATGAATACATTAATGTAATTTGATGTAATTTAATTTAACACAAATTAATGTGAATTAATGTAATTTAATGTCATTTAATGTAATTCAATGCAATGTAATATAATTTAATGTAATGCGATTTGATTTAATTTAATTTTTAACTTCCATCACAGCCTTCCAATTCTGAGCAGTAGTGTAAGACAACGCGATTTATTAACTTATTACCAATTTCAAATGATTCAGGTTTGATTTATCAGCCATAACATCTGGTTTACCTGCGTGACTTGATGGGAATTTTTGCGTTTCGTTTTTGATGAACCGTGCCAGTGGTTCATGAGGTTATTGCTCGCAGGTGTAGTTTGAAGAAGTATGGGGCATATCTATTTTGTGATTTTTGCTGCTTTGTGAGCATATGGAGGCATAACGAATATTGTGATTGATGAGTGTGTCATAAAAGCCTCATATGGTTTTCAATAAGTAGCGTTTGAGCATATAAACGAAACAGCGGAACAAACGAGACAAGAGAAGAGGTTGCTTGTGAAGAAAGATCAGAGAATTGCAGAGCATGCAAATATTCTCCCTGCTCGTCAAGTCAGCCTAGAAAAATACACTCCATAACAAATTCATAAATACACATACCCCCCGAGACCCTTATTATGAGTTCAAACTGTCTTGAAGCACCTTTGGCACCATAACAATAAGCACCGCCCTGATGCCCACTCTAGCTGCCGCTCTAGTTTCTTCCTCCGCTTGCTTCAGCCCCAGCGGGGTGGCGCATCCTCTGAGGCAAGTGTTCAATTATTTTGTGTGTGTGCACATGACTCACATGTACGTGTGCTGTCACTCACTCGACTCTCATTGCACCCTTTGGCTTCCTCCACGACTCCCACCATCTCTTTTCTCCTCCCCAGCTTCTCCGTGCTCGTCATCACTCTCTTTCTTTTTGGTCAGCATTCATCTCGACATGGCTTCCTCCATTTTGCATTGATGACAAATGTGCACGTGTATGCGTATAAATATGAGTGGACAATGCAAGGAGAGTGCAGCCTGAAGCTACGGCGAGGACCAGGGAGTTGTGCGTGGGTAAAAATAGCTCTTCCATTGTCAAAAGAAAACAAAAGGAGAGCAGAGAGTGTGAGAGGGCTTGAGGAGAGAAAGCAGATGATGGAATGAAAGCGAGTTGGCATGCTCATAAGTGTGAAAGACGAAGGAAATTGCTTGCTGGGTGTCTAATGAACTTAGCATAGAAATGAACAAAGGAAATATGACAAAGGTTTCTAGATGTGATCGATAACCAACATAATAATGTTGAGTGACATCACCGACAAATATCAGTTCGAGTGGAACCGCTGCAGTTAAATGAGAAACAAACACAAAAAAGGCCTGATGGAATTTCAAATTTGGATCGTTTTCATGCTTATGGGGGCAAACTTGGTCCAGTGGCTATCACGCCGACTTCACAGTGCAGAGATCGTGAGTTCAAGACCTTGTCCGGCCTCCCGGTGTGGAGTTTACATGTTCTCTGTGTCGGTTTTCTCCGGGTCCTCCGGTCCTACCACATTCCAAAAACATGAATGGCAGGCTGATTGAACACTCCAAATTGTCCCGTGGTGTGAGTGTGGATGGTTGTTTGTCTCTGTGTGCCTTGCGATTGGCTGGCAACCAATTCAGGGTGTCCCCCGCCTAGTGCCAGAAGATGGATGGGATAGGCTTCAGCACCTCCCGGGACCCTAATGAGGATTAAGCGGTCTGGAAAATGGAAAATTCATGCTTATGTTGCATGAGATCATGATTAATTAAGTGACTGAAGAGCATATAATCAAAAAAATGGAATCAATAAACAATGTGGAAAAAGGCTGGTGTCCCACAAAATTTATTTTCTAATCCCAAATATTTCACAGCAGGCTGCCAACATTTCTCAGAACACATAAAGCAGAAAAAAAATGAACGGATGCTACGACTGTAACACCGCCAGTCGTATTTCACCATTTTACATTTCACATTGACTGCAGGTGTCATGATTTATGTTGTCTTTCAGAAAAAGGAGTGGCTGTGTCTCAACTGCCAAACCCAGCGATTGATGTCTGGCGGAGGTCTCGATGAGCCTCCTCTCGCTGTTCCTCACCCGTCCCCAAAACATCAGCTCACTGGGACACCACGCCACCAGGAACCAGCGAGTCAACAAAGTCCCCTCCACAAAGCCGCCAATCAGCAAGAGTCCAAGCCAGCCCAGCCTCAGATAACAAAACCACAATCGGGAACTGGAGTGAACGAACAGTTAGGTCCGCAAGCTGCCAAGCTGCCGACAGACACCAAGAACGTACCAGTGACGTCAACAGCAGAAACCCCGAAGAAGACCAAAACCACTGACGAAAAGTTGAAGATGGAGCTTGAAAGCCAACCCGCCAAAGATGCCAAAACCACATTCAAGAAAGGAGATCAAATCACACCAATCAAAGAAATTAAGAAGTCAAGGCATTACGACGTAAGTGCACTAAAACAGTGTCCCAACATGCACAACCCTTCCCCTCATTAATATTTCTTGACATCTCTTCAATTTAAAATGATATCTTGAAAACTGCATTGTGTTTTTTGTGTGACCTTGAATCAAAGTGAAGAGATGACTTCATGGTAAAGCCCTTTATTCTAAATAGGAAGGAGTCCAGAAGTCGCCTTAAGGGTCCGGTAAGGGTAAAGGTTACAAATACATATGTGCCAATCCCTATTTAAAACAACCTGATGAAAGTACACTGTATGTATTCCTGTATACCAGACCTGCAAGATCCCCATGAAGTACAGTAATTCTCTATGTATGTATGTATTTATTTATTTATTACGGACTCCGCCCAGGAAGAGTTGCACGTAACAGTTTGTTTGTACCTCTGTGCGGCATTGTGGGATAAATGTACTGTACTGTAGGCTTTTCCTAGCCATTTATCACTGTATTCCATTTTTGTATCAATATCAGAGCATCCCGAGAGCATTACACCCTGGTAGGTTGTGTTAGACATTGCGGAAAAAGAAATTGAATCTCTGGGATCCATGCATAGCATTGTCAGGTTGCCTAAGAGCTCTCCTATTTTACGGAGAGCCATGCCTCTGAGGTAGGCGCTTGGGGGAAGCTATCCACCCCAAATCATGGGTCTGAGTGTGTTTAAGATGATAATGACCGGAATTGATCAAATGAATTGATTTCTAAACTGGTACATAGGGAATGTACTATAACTAAATCCACCATGCTCGTCAACAAACTGCCAAATAAGTCTACCTGCGCTTCGATCAAAGACACAAACAAAATCGCTTTGCACCTCCTGGGCCTCAGGTTTGACCTGCTTTTGTGAGTCTAAAATCTTAACTACTTTTTGTCACCAGGCATAGCACGTCGACCTAATTCACAAACACGCTGAATTAGACTATGGACCGTGAAAATGCCAATGGCCATATTTTTACGCTGTGTGTTACCAAATTGTTGGATGAGTTGGGGGCGGGGCAACACCACATTCCCAAACACGAATGACCAGACTCGTGCTGCCATGAAAACAAAATCATGGCAATTTTTACACATAGCACAAGAGTGCCAATCCACCAAAATATAGCCCGTTGTCGGCAACAACAATGCAAATTTGGCCTGTCACTGATGTCATGAATCTAGTCAAGGAAAAGTTTGCATTTGAAAACTACATGAATCACCCACATGAATACTTATAACTCTCAACTGAAACACATGACATGTAAATTCTTGATCGTATTTTTATTTGTGTGAATTGAAGGTTTGAACTGTTCTTTAAAATTTAGCGTCGCTAGCTGTATATGTAGCAAGCTATTGATTTCCTTCTGGCTTAATGCTGACGCTGCCACACATAGAAAGCCACACATTGTTTCGCATTTGAATGGGGGAATGAGCGTCTCATTCCTTACTTGGTTGCAGTCAACGTTGCACCAGAAATTTGATTTTATATATATATAAAGTTTGAGAAAGTGGATGGATGGTGAGATACACTGAATACGAAGTGAAGAACACCAAGACCTGAAAGGCTTCTTTTTTGTTTTTCCCTTTAGGAAACAAAAAACAGCACGCATGACTTGTCACGTAGCCCACAGAGCCTCAGTGATACCGGTTACTCCTCTGACGGCATCTCCAGCTCCCACAGCGAAATCACCGGACTAATTCAAGAGGAGGAAATGAAACTGAGTGAGAGGGGGATCAGCGGGCGGGGCTCTCCACCAAGCCCTTCAGAAATTACCAAACTGGAAAGCTCTGTGAGGCCTTTGCTGGAGAAGAGCCTTTCCGAAGACAAAGCGGACAGAAGAGGAAGGAGGCAAAGTGATAGAGACTTGGATAACAGAGGAAAGTATCGCACGCGCTCTTTGTCAATCCCACCGGATGCGTACGACTCAGATGAAGAACTTGAAGACATAATGGAGGAAGAGGAAGATAGGGGAGACTGGGAGGGTAAACGGAAAGAAGGTAAGGAAGAGAAGAAGGAAAAGAAGAAGAAAGACAAGGATCATGAGTCCACAGAGATGACTGATGAGGAGTTCATGAGGAGACAGATCATGGAGATGAGCGCTGATGAAGGAAATGATGAGGAGGATGAAATGGAGGAAGATGAAGATGAGGAAGATGAAGGTTACGGCTATGAGCGAAAGAAAAGCCACCACAAGCACACCATACCCGACACAGCAAAGGAGAAACGCCGCCTACAGCACCACTCTAGCAGTTTTGAGGAGGAAACAAAAAGCTCAACTGATGTTTACAAAAGCTCAGTGGAGGAGGGTGAGGAAGATCTGATGGCATCACAAGGTGGTTTGAGGCGCTTTAAAACAATCGAACTCAATAACACCAACAGCTACAGCCGAGACATGGAGCTCAGTCACGAAAATGACTTAAGCCTTGATCGGGAACCTGAACTGGAGATGGAAAGTCTGACCGGCTCTCCCGAAGAGCGCTCTCGGGGTGACTACTCTTCCACTCTTCCGCCAACTTCCGCATCCTCTTACGGCTCAGGCCAGTCTCCTACATCCATCTCTTCAATGGAAGAAGACAGTGACAGTAGCCCCAGCAGGAGTCAGAGGTTGGAAGAGGCTAAGCAACAGAGAAAGGCGCGGCATCGTTCTCATGGCCCTCTCCTTCCTACAATTGAAGACTCTTCAGAAGAAGATGAATTGAGAGAAGAAGAAGAACTTCTGAGAGAGCAGGAGAAGATGAGAGAAGTTGAACAACAACGAATCAGAAGCACGGCGCGCAAGACCAAGCGGGATAAAGAGGAACTGAGGGCTCAACGACGTCGAGAAAGATCCAAGACACCGCCCAGTAATCTCTCGCCCATTGAAGATGCCTCTCCGACAGAGGAGTTGAGACAAGCTGCTGAAATGGAAGAACTCCATCGTTCTTCCGCCTCGGAATACTCCCCTCAGAGTCTGGATTCAGAAGCCGAAGGCTACGAGTCCCAACTTTACAAGTCAGGCAGCGAGTACAACCTTCCTACCTTTATGTCACTTTACTCACCAATTGAAAAATCATCGATCACAACTACAATAGCACCATCAAGCACTTCCAAGCCATTGAAGAGTGCTGAAGAGGTTTATGAAGAGATGATGAGGAAGGCAGAGCTGCTTCAAAAGCAACAGAAACAGCAGCAGCCGTCTCCAGTGAGACATGGTCAGTACTACGAAGAAGACATTAACGGACAAGGTTATGATGACGAATATGACTACGAACAACATCGAACGGGATATGACAATGATGCAGTTGAGATGGAAGCTGACATTTATGAGGAGATTCGACAAACATCTCAGAACATAACAAAAATGCAGCAGGCCACTGATGAACAAGTAGAAATTGACAGTTCTTACCCAGACAAGCAATTTCTCGACACAGGTTCCACCTTTGCAAAACTACTGGAACAAAGCAATGCCCTTCTAACTCCAGGAACCAGTCCCACCCAGATCTCCGCACCTGTCTCATTTGCTGAAACAGGAGGATGCATCCCTGATGTTCGAGTCACTCAACACTTCGCTTCAAAGGACAGACACAAAGACAGATTAAGAAGCCAAGCGGGTAAAAATGGAATAACCCCAACAGTAGCTGCTACTACAATAGCCGCTTATGGAGTTTATGCTAGAGATGCTGTAACAATTTCTCAGACTAGTACAAGCAACACAATAACATCCACCCAGGCATATATTTACAGCAGACACACAAGCCCTGCAACATCTTCAGCGACAGTCTCAAGTGTTTGCAGCAAGATTGCAGAGATTACCCAAGCCTATAGTCAAAGGGAGGTCATCACGAGAAGAGTAGGGGAAACTCGAGGTGTAGCGCTTCGAGATATTCCAGCAGCTGTTAACGAGCGAATCAATGAGCCACGCTCTCCAAAGTATACAACTTATTACAGGAGCACCAGCCCTCCCCTTTCGCCATCCCCACCACCGCAAAGTCCTACGCGCTCCCCCTCCAGGAGAGCAACAGCTGAGTTCTCCACACAGACTTTCAATTCAGCACTACAAATGGATACGGGAGGTTCTGGGCCTACTTCACCAGTGATGGCTCAAGGAACCCAAACTTCTCACAGATCAGTCTCCCCACGTCTCTACCGGCAGCAGTCATCCCAGGATGTGCCATACTCTCCACTTGCAAGTCCAGCTCGTCCAATAACTGTCAACACGGCGACATCCCCTCTATCTTCACCCACACAATTTAGCCGCCAATCGACATTTGATTCTTATTCACCGTGTAGTAGCCCCCCAGATACGCCTCCTTACCAACATTCACCGACACACAGCTTCTACAGAACACAACAAATAGAAAAGGTAAATGTTGGAACAAGTATGGTTACCACGGCCAGTATTTATACACGGGGTTCCATTTCTATGGATAATATCTCCCTCTGCCGCATATCTACAGTTCCAGGCACATCTAGGGTTGAGCAGGGCCATATGATACAAGGTGGAAGTGTTGTGGACCTCAGAACCGTCACCAAACATACCCCAATCATCATGACTGATCAAGGAATGGATCTCACCTCTCTAGTCACTGAATGCAGAAAATACCATGGTGGATCTGACAGTAGCAGACAGTCATCAATCATACAACCACTCATCATGAACCTAAATGCCCAGGAGACCATCACACCAACCACAGTGAGTGTAACAGTGGCAGCTTCCATGTTTATGTCCCAACCCAAACAGTCAATGGTCTATGGCGATCCCTATCAAAACAGAGTGGATCTGGGTCCGGGTATGAGTTCAGCTGTGTGTTTTTCCCAGAACAAACCTCCTCTGTCACCTCCAATGGACCCATCGATACCAAAAATCGATGCAAAACTTGAAGATCTGAGTATTCAACAGAAAGAACTTCAAAAACAGCAAGAGAAGTTGCAAATGCAGCAAGAGCTTCTTGAGCAGCAGTTACAACAACATCACCATATGCAACAGCAACAGGCATCCGTTTTAACGCGGTATAACCTTTCTGGCCAGATCTCACCCTTGCTGAAAAAAGACTTGCTGGTCAGCCAGACCAGCACTGCCTCCACTGTTGTCAGTGCTGTATCGCCAGTCCTCAACCCAGAGATGTATGGCACTGGGCCCATTGAGCTGAAGGGAAACTCTAGTCCGCCTGGTGTGATTACAGGTGGGAAATCACCACATAGTATGGTAGTACATATGGAAGGTGGGCAAGAACAACTCAGAGCAGTGACCCAACTTATAAAAGTAGAGGAAGGGCAGGATGCTGTAGATCTGTCAGGAGGCCAGATTAAACCTGACAACCAATCAGCTTGCTGCGATGTTGTTTACAGACTTCCCTTTGGTGGAAGCTGTGTTGGAACTTCAGAGAAAGAGGGCACAAGGCCTCCTTCCGCTCCAGCTCTTTCGTATGATTCCGATCCAGAAAGGCATCCTGGAAAATATCATGAGTATCCAATGGAAGGACACAAGTCCTACACGTTGCCTTATCCTGGGAGGCTTCAACCTTCAATGTCTGATACAAACCTGGCTGAGGTGGGGCTGCAATCCTACCATTCAAAAATGGAACCACATCTTCAATCCAAAGGAGAACTTGCAATGGATCTAAACACTGTCAAACATGGCTATGGGGGATATATTGGGATGCAGTATGGCTCATACACAGATTTGCGTCATGGGGGAGAACTCCCTGCCCCAACATTGCCTATACGGCGATACAATTCCTTGTCTAACATCAATTCGGACTATGGCTACTCGCCTCGTGACATTGCCAATTTCCAGGAAGCTAATTTAGCCCAGTACAGCGCCACAACTGCCAGAGAGATAAGCCGAATGTGTGCCGCTCTCAATTCAATGGATCGCTATGGAAGCAACCCAGACTTGAGACAGTTTGGGAGTTTAGGGAGAGGAACCGCCCCCGCACCCTCAAGACTATCAGCTGGCCTTGGCTTGAGACAAAATCTGCTTTTTGGATTAGATGGAAAGCCATTATCTCACAACCAAGCACTTACAAACCTCATCAATGCCAGACAGGCCAGTCTTAGGGCCATGTACCCTGCAGCCATTCGCTCCACAGATGGGATGATTTACTCCACCATTCAGACTCCCATTGCTTCTACCTTGCCAATCACAACTCAGCCTGCGTCTGTTCTTCGACCGCTACTGAGAGGGGTTTACAGGCCTTACCCATCTCCCAACATGACAGCCGTGCCCCTATCAAGTCTCACCAGATTACCAATAACGCCCAGAATGTCTTTGTCTGGACAAGCTCCGGTCCGTTACTTTGGACCGGGTCTTCTCCAAACAACCTCAGTCTCTGCCACTACTGCTGATGCAATCACAACCTTAGCCCCAACAAGTGCTCAGGTATCCGTTCCCTTGGCAGTTCCACCCGCCACAGTCCAAGATGAACCAGTTTACCTTGGTAAAGGCGCTGTTGTTACCACCTCATCTGTAGAGGTCACTTCAGCTGACGCACAGCATCAACCGCTAAACATGTCCCAAGCGCACCTGAACAGCCAACAACAGGCAAAAGCAACAACTGCTCAATGTTACACGACAGTCGCACCACCAGATTCGGCAAACATTTTACCAATAGTGGGTACTCTACCTCCTTTCCCCCCACCTGGTGCTGTACACAAAGAGGGGGAAACTGAAGCAGAAAGGCTACATCGGCAGCAGGAGCAGCTTCTGCAGATGGAAAGGGAACGCGTAGAGCTAGAGAAACTCCGGCAACTGCGCCTGCAGGAAGAGCTAGAGCGAGAAAGGATTGAGCTGAAGCTGCACCGAGAGAAGGAGCATATTCTGGTGCAGAGAGAATTACAGGAGCTGCAGAACATCAAGGAGCAGGTATAAGGGAAAACAGGAAGTAGAATCCTTTGATGCTTAGGGGGTGTTTTTGTGGTGTTTTTAAGTTTATTCAGTTTTCACAGAATTCCATTGAATTGTAGTGTACTTAATGTATCAATGTTTGCATGCAACAGTGACAATATTAAGACACTTTTGTAATGGATACCCCAATGAATATACATTTATAATTGGGGGGCGGGTGCCCGTGGACTATTATCAGCAACTCAGAAATCACTTGCAATAAACTTTTATGGTTGTATAAGTTTGCAAATGCATGCAGGAAACCAACTACGAATGATTTAACATTTTTTTTTCAATCACGTTTTTAGTATTTTGTTTGGTTTTATTTATTTCATTTTTAAAACGTGAATTACATTGTAGAAATGTATGGTTTCTAGGTATGGTTTATGATTCTGTGTCATTGCTTGTACAGTGTCCTGCATGTCTGTAGGTGAATGATTTGAAATGGATGTTGATGTTTTTAAGTGGTCCATGTGATAAAAAGTTCTATATTTCCCCCAAAAATATTTAAAAAAAATAATAAAAACCAATAGGGGTGAAATAGAATTATCACGAAAT
Source organism: Hippocampus bargibanti (assembly GCF_051943395.1). Lineage (NCBI taxonomy): Eukaryota > Metazoa > Chordata > Actinopteri > Syngnathiformes > Syngnathidae > Hippocampus > Hippocampus bargibanti. Next base: position 32,680,708 of record NC_142734.1, read on the forward strand.
AACTGCTCTTGTTATCCCCCACTAAAGCAGGGTTGTCAAACTGCATGTTTTCCAAGTCTCCCTGTTGCAACACAGCTGATACAAATGAACAAGTTCGTCAGGCCACAGAGCTTGCTAATGATCTGATCATTTCAGTCATGTGTGTTGCCACAGGGAGACTTGGAAAACATGCAGGACAGAGGGCCTCCAGGAATTGAGTTTGATACCCCGCACTAAAGTTATTGCAATGCTTTCAGATAGAAGAGCTGACATAATAATTGTCTTTTTTTTCAATAGAACAAGCAGTTGAAACTCTTTCAAGTTAACTCTGTTAAACAGGTGTGGAAGTTTTGCTTGATACAAAAATCAGCAAGAGAATATTTCTGCATTCCATGGCCTTCAGTAGCAGCACAATTCCCAAGCACTTATTTGTGTCTTCATTTATTTTTGCAACAGCCTATCATTTATGCAATGAAGAAACTCCATTCAGTATTTTCTTGCAAGCATTACATGACTGGCTCTTGAACTTACATGCAAATGCTTTATTTGTATTTTGTTTTTTTTTTTTTTTTTTTTTCTTTTTACATATAAGTTTTGGCTGATTCTAACCATGCCATATTATTTCAGGGGGCTTGTTATGGGCGTGTGTGTCATCTACCATCATTTATAGAACCAGATGTGCTGCAGAAAGTACCCTCATAATACCCCAGTTTTTGAATTGTTTTAACTCAGTCTTTTACGATTAACCTCTCCCCTTAACCTCATGATCATCTGACTCTCATTCAGAAATGCTTTTGCATCCTACCCAAATGTAATTGTTTCATGTTTCTATACTTTAGGTTCTACAACAGCAGCAACAAGAACGGGAGAAACAGCTTGTTGTCCAGAGGGAACAGCTCGCCCAGCAGAAGTCCCAACTTGACCAGATCCAGTCCTTGCAGCAACAGCTACAGCAGCAGCTTGTAGAACAGAAGCGACAGAAAACAGCCGCCGCGGTCCAGAACTTACAGGTCAGAGTCCATGACAATTTTGCTGGGTTACCTGCAGAACGCTCATTTGTAGCACTACATTGCACTCCAGCCTACCTGACATTGTGAAGAAAGTCTGTGGTTGTTGTACACCTGCCATCAAGTGATGCCAAATAACCACGGTTGATCTCCATTTGCAGATGGATATAAATGGACAGCCTCTACACCCATATATGGACCATCAAATCGGATCTCGCTCCCTCCCCAACTCCTCCTCAGAAATGTGTCTGAGGAGCCATGAGCAGCACGTGGAGAACCATACCAACATGAGGAAGCACAACTCCATGACCAGGCTGAGCAGAGACAGCTTGGACGGAGAAGGCGTGGTCTTTCATGTTTCCCCACGCAGGAATGTGGACAGTTGTGTGCAGACAGATGATGAAGATGGGGAGGAGAGGTGAATGTCAATATCTGTGTATTAGGAATGTACAAAATATTAATTGGAACATATTGTGTGTTAATTTACATAAAAATCAAAAACATGTCAATGCATCCTCTGTGTTATGAATAATTGATAGTCAATCTGCCACATGTTTTATTTTAAAGCTTTTAAAAAGACCAAACACAGCAATTTCAAATACAGTGATACCTCACCTCACGAACATAATTGGTTCCCAGAAAGTGTGTGTGAAAAAAAACGAAAAGTCTTCCGAACATGTATGTGCCATAAGAAACAATTAAAATGAAAATGATCCGTTCCCAGGTCCACATTAAACATAATTTTCCACTTAATAAGCCTTAATAGTTGTATTATTAGTCACTACAACATCCGTAACACTCTGACGAAGGCGGAAGTATACGCCGAAACATGTCAGGTAATTGAACACCTAAAATAATGACTGTAGGTAACTCAATCTCCGGTGTGGCTTCTCTTCTTTGCTTCTTAGAAGGAGACGCTTTATCCTTTTTGCTAATTAAAAACCTCTTAATTGACACCTGTTGTAAGGTAGCAATGTTAGACTTAGCGTACTGGTACTAGGACGCTAGGAAAACTAGACCGCCAGCCATCGTGGCACTGTTCGACAATGTGGTTTGGTTCGTCCGCCGAAAACTAGTCCCTCAGCCACTGTGGCGCTGTACGGCCGTGTGGTGTGGTTCATCCGCCAAAAAATAGTTGTTCAGAAGAGAATCTATGCTCGCGAATGTAATGTTCTTGAGGCAAAAAGTTCGTGAGCTGAAGCGTTCATCAGCGACGGTATCACTGTACACGTAAAACGATAATTGATTTCATTGCAACAATGTATTCCCTGTGACTATGAGGCAACCATTTCAGGGCACCTTGATAAGGCAAACAGTTTACATTTCCGTCATGAATAAGAATGTAACATCTGTGTAACATGTTTGTTGTCAACGTAACAAATATTGGCTCATTTGCATGAGGTTAAAAATGTGTTTATTGATGACAGAACAACACTGACACAAGGTGAAATTGTATGGAAAAAAAATCTCTTAAGGAATGAAAATGTTGATTTTTTTTCTCTCCATCACAAGGTACATGATGCGTCATCGAACCAGGCGGCGCGGTCGCAGCGTGGACTGTTCAGTTCAGACAGATGATGATGACGACAAGGCTGAAACGGGGCAGCCCGTCCGCCGCCGAAGATCTCGTTCCTCACGACATTCCGAATCCAGCGCAATTGGCAGCGGAACTGCCACAAGCACTGCTGCTACTGACACGAAAACCAGCACCTCCAAGACGGTATCCTCCAGCATAGCCATCCAAACCAGCAGGGAAATGTCCTGCCAAACCGAAATGGAGCACCTCGGAAGAGTTTCGCCAGCAATCCATGTGACATTACCAGATCCAAATAAAGTAGAGATTGTGCATTACATCTCAGGACCTGAACGGACAAAAAAAGGACAATCACTAGCATGCCAGACCGACCCTGAAGCCCAGTCACAGGGTGTTGTCGCTCCGCAACTAAGCATACCAACCACAGTGAGCCCATATTCTTCCTCCACGAGCAGCGGAATGCAACAATCTGGTTCCACTGACATTGTGACACAGCAGCGCCAGCAGCAGCAACATATCACAGCAAATGCAGCCAAGTTTGAGCGCCGACGCCCTGACCCGCTCGACATTAACTACCAGCCCAACAACCACCTGCACAATGAGTCCATCTCGAGCATCATCCGGCAGCAGCAGACAGTCCCAAAATCCCCACAGGTCCTCTACTCACCTGTCTCACCAGTGTCACCTCATCGCCTGTTGGAGAATTCTCTGTCAAGTGAGAGGCTGAACAAGGCCCATGTCACACCTCAGCAGAAAGCATACACAGCAGAGTCCCCACAACGACATCCTTCCATGCCCAGACCAATCAAGACCGCCCAAAGATCTATGTCAGATCCCAAATCTCTTAGTCCTACTACTGATGAGCACACAAAAGCTAGACTGGCTCTCTATCAACAACAAGCCCTCCAGAACCAGGTAAAGTCACTCAATTTGTCGTCAGAGAATCCCATGAAGAATTATAAATTTAGTAGCTGTAGAGATGTCATTTTCTTTCGGACATGCATGCACAAATCGAATGGAACAGATTAGGTCAGACATTAAAATGCTCAAATTTAAAATGTTTTTGATTTTCGTATGCATTTTGATATGATCTGAATCCAAATCTAATCATATTATTCTGATGATACCTGATCATATGCATTTAAAACACCCTAATTCATAGCGGGGTCAAGCCAAACTTTTGTATCACCATGCTTGATAGGTTGCTGGGAAAAAACGAAGAAACTGGAGCTTGTCTCTGACAGAGAACAAATTACAGAGAACAAAAGTGAGGGACGTCTCACAGCTGCTAAAACAATGGTGGTCCGAAAGAATGTATTTATCTCAAAGTTGTCATTTGGAAACAAATATTGAAGCATTCCAGGTCACTGAATCTATCTGTAATAGTCCAACAGTAAAGTTATATATTATGAGAATAAAGACAACGAACAAGGGAAAAAAAAACACATTTGGCCAATTGGAAAATTGATTCTTAAAGACATTTTAGAAAAAATATATCTTGTTGGCATTGTTACATTGTCACACCAGAAATGTTCCAATTTTCATCATGTTAGTACGGAATTCAAAGATACTCTGCTCATATAACGTTCACATTTTTATTGATGCCTTTATTTGAGTTAGGTTGGTTCTTTTCTCATGTCTTCTAATACAACCCCTTTCTTGTTTCTTGTTGTCCTTGTCGTCTTGTCTATATGTCTCCCTAATATTTTTTTCCATGAACTTATTCTTCGAGTTACCCTTCTTTCTGTCCATGATATCTGTTTCCTTCATTCTCATATATCATACCATTGTAATCAATATTCTTATTATGTTCCTAATTGTATTCATTTTCCTTATTGACTCCATTGGTATGCTTTGTTCCCCGATAACCCTGAACATCATCACATTATTTATTTTCTGCTACCAATTTGATCCTTTTGATCCCATGTATTTTTTGCCCTATTATGTTCTTGATATTTGATCTTGCCAAACAACTTTCCTGTCATCCTGATAATCACACCCTTTCATCTTTTGTTGTACTCCTTTTCATATTTTGTTGTCTTTGTCTCCCCCGCATACTGCACTGCTCTTCCACCCCACCCTCTTTCTCGCCCTCCAGCTTGCAGCTCTTCATCAGAGCTCGCTGCTCCGTAAAGTCAAGAGAACCCTGCCCAGCCCTCCTCCAGAAGAGACGACTGCATCGGTTCATCTGCCTCTGATGACACCTGCCCTCCAACAAGTCTACTTGCCATCCGTGCCCAGCCTCAAGCCCAGCTCTAGGTCTGGCCTAGCTGCCAAAGCCAGCCTTCTCAAAGACCTCACACATGAGCTGAAGGCAGTGGAGCAAGAATCAACAAAGCTGAGAAAGCAGCAAGCTGAACTGGAGGAAGAGGAGAAGGAGATTGATGCTAAGCTGAGATACCTGGAACTAGGGATACACCAAAGGAAAGAAACGTTGGTCAAGGAGAGAGAGAGGAGGGATATTGCTTATCTGAGATGTATGGGTGATGCTCGGGATTATATGTCTGATAGCGAGTTGAATAACCTACGACTGGCAGCTGCAGCTGCATCACATGAGACCAACGGACTGTTGACAACAAGACCAAGCACTGCTCCCCTCAGCCAGTTTAGCAATGATCTGAACACAGCCGCTCAGTACACGCCCACATCATCTTTCCATTCCCAGTACCCTCAGAGCCAACCGGCAGCACCAACTCAATCAAGTTTACCTTTCCAGTCCTCAACATTCAACCAGGTTCCTTATCCCACAGTGTCTCAGTCCCAGGCCTTACCACAACCAGCTCCTCTCCAGAGTCATGTTCACCCATCCGGACCATCCTACCAACCTCAAACCTCATTCTCTTCCCACAGCTACCCCCAAACGCAACCCCCGTACCCCCAAACAGACATAGGTTTACCAAGTGCACCACAACCGCAGCCCCATCCAGGGCACACAGGTTTTGGGCCCGCACCACCTGGTCAGCCCCCCTACCCCACCCACAGCTCACCCTATCCGAGTGCTGTTTCCTCTTACCCCAGCCAGAGCGCCCCTTACCCTGGGCAATCTCAGACAGATATTTTGACAGTACATCAAGGAAGGCCCAGGCAAACGTCACTGGCTGATCTAGAGCACAAGATGCCCACCAATTATGAGACAATCAGCAATCCAACAGTCGTGGTGACCACCACAGCGCAGGACAGCTCCTATTCCAGTTCAACAGCCTCTTTTGGTCAATACACTGGAACCACAACCATGGCCAACTATGGCCCAATGACCATTTCCAGTAGTTACGGTGGGTTTTCTACCATTCCACCCAGCACTTATGGACAGTACACATCAACAACAGTTAGTTCGTATGGCCAGTACACAACAACAGCTGGCGCATATGGACAGTACACGTCAACAGTTTCCAATGCCTATGGCCATGGTATGGATAGTCCCTCCACATACAGTACATCAGACGGCATGTACGGGGCACCAGGTTTAGAACAAAATATCCCAAGGAACTACATGATGATAGATGATGTAAGTGAGCTGACGGCAAAAAACGGGCTGGGCACGACAACCGGGGACATAATGCATCACGGCGGCACGGGGCGATACCCTGGCGACACCCATGGCCACAGCGGCACCATTGGCAGCACGACGCGTGGGGGAACTGGCAGCACCATGTATGGCAGGGCACCCGAGGAGGAGGCAGCGATGCAGGAAGAATTGTACGACCACCATGGCAGGGGTAAGAGCAGCTACAGGCACGGACCTCTAGGAGGCAGCAGCAGCGTGAGCACTAGCATGGGTGGGGGATCTCCCTATTACTATGACTACGACTACAAACATGGCAGCTTTCGATCTGGGGTGCAGAAATCGTCGTCCCCCAGAAGCCTTTTGGCTCCTGCTGTCATGTCCACCAAACGCAGCAAGCACAGGAAACTGGGCAGCATGGAGCAGAAAATCTCCAAATTTTCCCCCATTGAGGAGGCTCGGGATGTTGAGGCAGACCTGGCCGCCTATTCTTCAGCAGCTGGTGGAGGTTGCACCTCCCACATCCGAGGACGGCAGTTGATGGAGGACTACGGCTTCAAGAGGAGTACTTATGACACTGGAAGTGGCATCACCCATGGTAGTCGATACTTTGGATCAATGGGAGAGGAGGACGACAGGATTTACTACACTTCCGGTGGCCGTTCTCGCTCCACCGGCTACGGGATGGACAAAATCACATCCAGAGACTACTCTGGGTACCGCAGCAGATCATATGAGAGGGATGACCGACCCTATCGATCTGGCTATAGTCGAGGGCGCCACCCTACCAGGCAGTACTCTGAAGAGGAGAGCCCATTCAGTCCCCTGGGGAGATTCATGGGCTCCGGGCGATCATCAAGCTTAGGTCCCGACCCATATGACAGCCGCAGCACTAGATACCATTACTATTATGGCCAGTATGGTTCCAGTCACTCTTTGCCAGATGTGCAAGACCACATACGGGACCTACCCCGGACCCATGTCTACAAGTCGGATGATACATACATAATAGACGATTATCATTGTGCAGTGTCAGACAGTGAAGGTAATTGTGGGAGCTGAATGCCCACGGTCTCACTACCTACTACTGCCCCCACCATTTATCTAAATGTCCCCCACCCACCCAATGGATAGGCCTAGAAAAGAGAAAGAGAAGAAAATGAGGCAGAGCTAGCTGTTGCATGCCAATGTTTTCTTCTTCCTGAGAGTTACTTGGAGCTCTCATTGCAGTGGACTGCTGTCTGTCTGTCTGCCTGCCTGTCCGTCCCTCCGCCTGTCCGTCTGGTCATCTGTTTGTCCAGTACACGCATGGTTCTCCGGCGTGGTCGTTTTCTTCGTTCGCACCACTCTGATTCCCTTGGAAGGTCTTCTTTGCACGTCACCAATGCAAATTGTTTTACAGGGATTTATCGTGATCGTGTGTCTGTCTTTTGCATTGATACTTTATACATGTTTTCATTTCTGAATTCTGGTTGCACTGCAAAATAGTCAAATTGTCATTTTGGACGGACAACCTCAACCACATATAGATTTTGCATACTTAGGACTCGCCATATTATTTTAACCAGCACGATTGGCTTAACCTTAAACTAAAACGTTAATGTTATCACGTTGGACATTTTTGCAGTGTTTATTTAATCTACTGAAGTTATAGTCTTGTACCGTAAAAGTTATGTAAATTGTTCTCTTTGCATGCGTATTAATGTAGTATTTTGATTTACCGTGTCTTCTCTTTCTTATACTTTTCTTTGGCATGTGGGTGGTCTTCCTTCTTTTTCTCAGCCTGCATGCCGCTGTCTCCGAACGACATGGAGATTGACTGTGATCTGCTTTCGGTTTCCAAAGCCTACCATCTGGGCCAGGAAGAGACAGACTGGTTTGAGAAGCCACGTTCCAGTTCTCGACATTACGGCGGCAGCCACCAATCAGGAAGGAGTCGTCATGGTGTCAAACACACCTATCACGATTATGAGGAGCCTCCCGAGGAGGACCTGTGGCCGCAGGATGAGTACGGCCACGGAGGACGACACTCTTCGTCCAACCGCGACCACCGACATCATGGCAGCGCAAGTCGACACTCGTCCTCTTCACGTCATTTAGATGAATCAAGATCCTCCCGGTCCTCTAAGAGCCACCCAAAAGACCTGTCAATGCGGCACGATCCTTCAGGGCGGTCTTCTTCATCAGGAAGACGTGGCGATTCTAGGTCGGGAGCCTACCACTCGTCGGATTACTCTCGGGATCCATCCGGCCACCATCAAAGTCAGAGATCTTCAAGACAAGGGGATCCACATCGCTCATCACGCAGCAAGTCTCAGCAACAAGTAGACATGCAAGGCCAGCCAACAGGTACATGGGGGGAATTGTGTACTTTTTACTTCTTGTCTTTGAAAAGTTTGATAAAATATTGTACCAAAAATATTTTCTGAATGAAGAATGAATGATTCGGTGAATGTGCATTTGGACTGGTTGGGTTCAGTACCTCCAACAATTGGTATAGATTACATTTCAACAGAAGGCTTTTAAGCTCTCACCTCCTGCGCTCCCCCATACAAAATGTGTAGGCACTTCCAGGTCTGGCTCTTCTTCAAGGGGACAGGGCCTTGCAGGTTCCTACAGGCTCCGGGCGACAACTTGGCCAGGTTTCCCAAAACGATGGTGTCTCAGGACAGAGGACGCAGCTCCAACAGCAAGCCCAAACTTCAACGGCAAGGCCGGGACACCAAGGGCCCCCTACAACCACTGGTGCTCAGCCACAGCCCGCAGCCCAAGGTCAAAGCATGGGGGTGGGGCAGAACCAGGCCAAACCCGGACAAATAGGAGCAGCGAGTGGAGCGATGGGACAGGCCAGGCAGACAGGTCCCACGGGAACAACAACTGCCCCCATGGTGAGTACAGGAAACCAATAGCTATATGAGAAGGTCCGTATTTTACTGCTGTGTCTGGAAAATGTGACAATGCACAACACAAAACACTGCTCATGACTCAGCAGACTTTTTCCTGCTTTGACTTCAGCTTCCATTAGCTTTCATGAGCTGTCACAACACAAGAGCAATGAAGCAGCTTTGACTGTCACCTTCCTCCTGGCTCCCTGCACGGTCTTTTGTGTCTTTTTTTTTTTGCATTTGCATCTCTCCTCTTTGCTTCCTTATCTCTGCTCTGTTGGCCTGCGTTTTGAGATGTTGATAAAATTGAAACGGTTTGCTCTCGGTCAGCACAGTGCATTGTGGGAGCTACACTATATTGTAGACAAAAGTCTTGAGACCATTGAAATCTATTAAATAATCAAAAGTAGTCAGAATCGCAATCAGAATCATCTGTATTGGCCAAGTATATAAAACACACAAGGAATTTGTCTCGGTAGAACACGCTGCACTAGTATCATCATAAAAAATTGCAAAGAGATGCATTTGGGTTACTGTTTAGAGCAGACATGGGCAAACTACGGCCCGCGGGCCACATACGTTAGGTTTTTTAATCCGGCCCGCCGAACTTGTGCAGTGTGCGGCGGGTCCGTACCCTTGTTTCGATTCTCGCAGTGTGCAAGTCCTTGAGGGTGAGTAGGGCAGTGTCAATGATTTTTTTCCGCTGTCCTAACTGTCCAGAGAAGGCGGATTTTGTCCATTTTTGTGGCGGCCCCGAAACAAATGGTGATAGAAGAACACGGGATTGATTCAATGACAGCCGTGTAGAAATGTCCTAGCACCTCCTGTGGCAGGCCGTCCTTCTTGAGCAGCCTCAGGAAGTACATCATCTGTTGGGCCTTTCTCAGGATGGAGTTGGTGTTGAAATCACTTTCTCGATGTACCTGACATCGTCATTTTGAATGCCTGTATGGTTCCATACGGGTGAGGGCTTTCCGATTCCCACCCCATTGCACAAAATGAGTGCATGCTTGGATGAGTTTGATGTGGTGGAAGAACTTGACTCAAACAACGCCATTAAGTTGTTCCTCTGGCGCTATGAACAAACAGCTTCCATTTTCACACCCAGGTGGTGTACAATTCAGAACGGATGTGGGGTAGACGCTATTCATCCTCTGCTATATTCAGCAATGTTGCTAAGTGAGAAGTTCTCTCGCTGCAGGCAAAGATTGACATTCCTCCAGCAACGGCCATCGGGGCGAAGGCGGCACCCGTCATGGCCTCAAAAGGAGCTCAACCGCCACTCACAGGCATAGGTGATGTTCACACATCCAGATATGAACCTCTGATATTATTTGTGTTATTAAAGTTAGATTTGTGTTATTACGAATACTGTACGGTAGAACATACGTAATTCTGGGAAGCCGGTTTCCCTCTGGTTGCAAACATTTTTATCGTGGTGGATGACATAATAAATAACAATGTCATCCAAACAATTGCCTCCATTTGTGTTGATTTCCAATTGTTGTTTAGTGTTACAATCACAGAGTTGCTTTGTTGACCGCACACACATCAGGATTTACAGTGGAAAATACTGAATATTTACGACCGTGAATCCGAATTTGTTTTCGAGTGGATAAAAAAAATCACTTACACACTCGACACTACAGGATAATCGCTCGAGATAATATTTCTCAAATATCTGATACCATGGCCTTTTATTCTGCCTGTTGAATTCTAAATTGAACAACTTCATACGAGTGGTATTTAGGATGAAATTGACCAGATCGGTACATTGGGTCATGGCATCGATTCCTTTCTTCCTCACCTTGTCAATCGTCATCATCTTCCGGCAGGTTCCAAAGCTGCTCCAAGACCCGGAGGCATAGGCAGTGCGGCAATGGGGCAGCCGGGCATGGAGGGAGACAGCATGTTATCCAAGATTCTGCCAGGAGGAGCTGCTGAGCAGGCTGGCAAACTCGGAGAAGGTAAAGCCAACAACTCATTGCATGATTGTACACTCATCAACATTTGATTTCATCGCCAAGTATGCTTCAAATGGTTCTTGAATCATCGCTTTCATGTAAAAGTTGTCTTTTATCCTTCCCAGCTATATCTGGCTTTGGCAAGAAGTTCACCTCTTTCTTCTAAAGTGCTAAATATAAGGTGTGTATTTTGGTTTTGCTAATTTACTTTTTTTTTGCCTGTAATCACAAGCTAAATTTTCAACAGTCTTCTTATTAGATTACATTAAATTAAATTCATATGACTATTTTCTCAAATGGACATTCTCTGGAAATGCAATCGAGAGATGATGAAACATTTTGAACAAAACATTTTTTTTTCTCTTGAGAAAAAAGAAGAGAAAAAAATAAACTTACATTGTATGTATTTTCAATCAGTTCAACAACATTTCTAGAATCTTAGGAAAGAACTCCCACCACAGATTTTGGAATCATTTTGGGAGTTGCTGTAATAAAATGGAACATATGATTAAAATGCATTCAACACCTTAACACAGGTTAATGCTGAAATGATATACGTACATATTCCTTTTATTCTGGTTTGGGCGGCCTAAAGTTCCTCAAATTCAAGGTAGCATTTTAATTGTCTTAATTAAACATGAACTGTCAAGTGGGTGCAGAGTGAAGAGGCAACATCCCCCCCGAGGATGCTCAGTCAAGCTTGAATTATTTGAATCTCTTTTAATCATGGCCCATTTGTTATTTTTAAAAATCGCACGTGGGATCTTTGTATATCAGTTGGCACAGCCTGATCCACATACCCACAGGCACCAGGAAGCCCCGGACAGATTGAATAAGGCCGACTCGTAAATAGGTTACTCGGGATGGCTTTGCCGATCAATCTTATTTCAAATTATTGGTACTCATGAAGGCTGCTGATACCAACCACCGACAAATAGGCGAACACAATCTAATGACAGAATGTGTAACAAGTGACATTTGTGCCTTTGCAGGACTATGTAAAATCTCTAAGCCATGAGACCTTGTACCAGACAAACCTGCAACATTCCTCTTATTTTTCATTCCATTGGAGAGAGAAAGAGAAGGAGCGGGCGAAGTGCAGCATCAAGCATGCAAGTGAGTACTTGCACTTTGGAGCCGGTCTTTTTGTCCAAAGTAAATTTGTTTTAAAGCCATTGCTCATTGTCTTTATACAAATTCGCAAATTGGGATGTGGACTTTATTAAAATTCAATGATGATGTTGATTGCATGAGTAGAAAATTGGCATTCTTGTAAAATTAAATAAAGAAATTATAATCATTATGTTAATTTTCAGTTGTTTTGAGGCACGCGTACACAATTTTCTATGCCATGTCCATCCGCCATTCCACAGTACTATACAATACACAGTACATTGGTTTTATGCTTATGGTTACTTTCACATCATGTTGGGTAAGAATTCCAAACTGCTGATCTTTTGTGCATAAACGAACACGAATTTATTGATATTCTACATAAGATGTAAAAATATTTCCACTTCTAGTGGTAAATTTTACAAGAAAGAAAATTTCCAGCTGACTGGTCATCAGACAATGATATCGACCAACAGTCTTCTGAGACTAGCTTAGTCTTCAATGAAATTAAGATGCAGGTTTTTGGAGTTTGGAAGGAAACCAGAGTACCCGAAGAAAACCCACATAAACACGGGGAATACAAGCTGAGAATTGAGCACCCAAAAGCTAAAAACTGTGAATGACAAGTGCTATCCATCGTTCTGCCTTTTGCCTAAAACAACTACTACTTTTCCACAGATCATTCAAGGGGTCTTCAATCAATCCAAATGGTCACGTTTGACTCATGTCAATCATGTGGATCCAGCACAGCCACAAGCATGACTGAGAGAAGATGAATGATGCAATGTATGCAGACAACTTCATCGCGTGCTACTGTGGGGGGGGACTTAGGCGTGCTTGGTTCCCATCCAACAAAGCAATTTCGCTCCTCTTCCTCTTCCTGTCATCTGAAGAATAAAGATGAAAAAGGGACGTCGAAAAAGTGCATGGCAGGTTTTTCTGGTACCGACCACTTCTTTGTTTCTTCACGTGCCCAGTTCAGAGAAACGCATCAATGACGAATGTCAACGACGACGTTCTCTTTCGATCTACATTCCAGATTGTGACTCCTCTTCCGCGCTTCGTTTGATTTTGTTCTGTAAATCCCCCAAGCCCACGAATCTCCTCAATATGTCTTTCAAGAAGGGTAAAGTGGAAGGGGCAAGATGGAGAATGTGGAATGCATGGAACTTTACATCCAAGACCTTTTCACTGTCGGTCATCATTAAACGGAGGCCATAAAGACACTGGGAGATGCATCCGAACTCAACTACACAAACAGGAATGAAATGGGATACTAAAAAAAAAAAATAATACAATAAAAAAAATTGTAAGAATTTGTATTCAGAGGGAAGCCACATGGATTTCAGCCAGTATGACATTTTCTGTCAGTGTTGTTCCCTGTTTCCCATGTTTGGTTTGTTATTTTGTTCCGTGACCAGCGCAGCCTTAATTATTTATTTGTATGTTATTTTAACGTGAAAGCGGATTATTTTTTGACGACATCCAAGAACACACGTCATTTTCGTATTTATTTATTTTTGTCCGCTAGCAATGAGATTCATTTCTATTTTTGTAATCATCACCTTTTTTTCTAGTTGTCATTTTGGTTGCCAAGCTCCCTTTAATTCATTTTATTGTATTTTTTTCATAGTCGTGGAATTCTGAACGATAGTCAAGCAATAGAATTAAGGGAGCGAGATGGTCAAGAGCACAACGGTGTGTCATTTGAAAAAAAAAAATGTCTGTCGAAATTATCAGTGATTTGGCGCTCAGCAATTAGCATTTGAAGAAATTTAACAACCCCTCCCCAATTGTGGCCCACTAATACGGTCTACCGACCTGCTATTCACGGTGGGACGTCTCTAGCCATGGGCCACCGATGCGGCCAAGAGCAGAGAAGCATTGAAGAAGTAGACGCCAGACTTGGCATCATGCGTTGGCTTTCGGGGTCACGTTGGTCCAACCTTGCCCCGTACTGCCACTTCCTCCCGATTTCAGACCTCGCACTCGATCAGTATGTGTCTTAAATCTTCACTCAAGTCGAATGTGCACGGCGCACATGAAAGCACATTTGAAAATCGTGTTGAAAAAGGTAGAAAAAAAGGACCCATAAATCTTTTTTATTTCTATCACCCCCTGACCTACAACCTATCTCAGTTGTTATGGAGACTACTCAGGTCAGTACCCTCCCTCCTGCTCGTGATGCTCCTGCACCACATTGTGGGATCTGCGCTTTGCTTGTACGCCACACGACAGCAAAAACAAACAGACTGTCGAGGCCAAATCTGATGAGCAGAAACTGAAACTTGTGTTATATATTGTCCGTGTGAATGCTCGCCGGGGACCTTCGCATGCTGCCCGGCGTTGATACAAAACAGCCACAAAAAAAGACAAATCTCAAAGTCACTTCTATATTGTTCTGTTCCTTAAATTTGTATGTATGTGTGGCAGTATTGTGGGTATATGTACACCGATAATGAACATTATAAGAAAAACTGCTCACTCGCCACGTGTATGGTACGGGGCTAAAAAGGCAACTTTTCATCTCCAACCGCTCTATGCAATAAATCCCATTTGGTAACTGTACAAATAGGAGCGAGAATCGTAGGAGAAAACAAATAATACAAAACAACATCGTCGCCAAACGATCTGGTTTTGCCACTGTTGTTAAATAATAGCAAATATGCTTATTTTATTGCCAGTGTGATCAGGTTGGCTGAGTATGTGGTATTAAAGGGAGTAGGTTTACCCTCATAATCTTTTTTTTTTAGGTTTGAGGGTCAATTTAACGCCACGGAAGGTTTAATTAAGTTGAACTTTCTCATTCGTTGTCATAGTTTCACTTACATTGTTTTTTTATTACTGTAGTCTTTTATTTGGAGCGAGGGGGTACTCCTGTAACATATTAGGGCTGTTTAAGAAACGTGGGTCAGAATATAAAACGTTTGTTAAATATAAAGTTAAATACAGTGAGACCTCAACTTACGAACTTAATTGGTTCCCAGACAGAGTGTGTAAGGCGAAAAGTGTGTATCTAAAAAAAAAAAATCCCATAGGTAACCATTAAAATTGGAATAATCCGTTCCCGGGTTTCCATAAAATATACTTTTCAACTAAATAAGCCTGAAAACTACACACAACATACCTTATTCTATGTATTATAAATGCTATTGTATTGTAATGAAAGAAATACACTGCATTGTATCATAAAGTCACTTTATTTACATTTGTGATGGTCATTGATGGCTTGATGGAATAGCGTTAGAGGTCGAAGGTCAAAGGGAATTGCTGTTTGGAAAGAGACGCACATTACATGACGACTGTAATGTAATGTAATAAAGTTTTATTTACCTTTTTGATGGTCGTTGATGGCTTATGGAAGGAGAGTCACCTTCCATAAGCACTGTTGGTAACTTAACCTGTGGTGCCGTTTGGTCGTGTGCTTCCGCCGAAGATCACTCCGCCAGCCGTGGTGGGTGTGTATTATGAAAATAGTGCTTATTATAAGGTTTAATTTTCAGAAATTTGACGTTTGTAAGACGAAAAGTTTGTAAGATAAGGTGTTTGTAAGTTGAGGTCTCACTGTATAACAGGAGAGTTAAAACGAGTGTGGAGGAAAAATTGAAAGCGAGATAGGAGCTGGCCCAGGCATGAGCAACCGATCCCCGATGTCATAGTTTCTGGCGACGTTGCTTTAATTCTTGGTTTGGCTGAGTGATATTTTCCAGAACAGGTAGTTTGTTGAGTTAAAGTAGGAATAAAAAATAGAGAAGCGTGAAAGGCCGCAGAAATAGTAGAAACGTTGAGAGGTGCTCTTCAGAAATGCATCAACAAATTTATACGTATATATTAAGAGATTCTATTATACAGATGCCTGTATCGAGCATTCCCAATTGCATTGCGACATCCAAGCCTGCTCAGACAGTAAAAAAAAAAGATTTGTCACATTTTAGTTCTTTTCTGTTGACAAAAAATATATACAGTATAGATAATATCTGGGTATACATAATCGGATCAAACCAGAGGGGTTTTAAATGATTTATAAGCAGCGATTAAATTCACCCTCTTGTTATGGGCATTATAACGAACAGTGACAATGTTCCTTAATGCCGTAATCCAAATAAACATTGTTTCCAATCGAGTTAGATCACAGGTATGAAAGTCAAGGCCCGAGGGCCAAATCTGGCCCGCCACATCATTTTATTCGGCCCGCAAAAGCAAATCAAACTTGTGAAATTCCATGAGGCTTGCTCAAGTCTGAAACAGAATTTCAAATTGTCTAATGTAAACCAGAATAACCATCATTATTTTTGACTTCAGATTTGAAAACTAATTATTCATTGATTTGCTGTGCATTCTGTATATAATATGTGGATGAGATGAAACATTCTAATGGCTTCCCTAAATTCATAACGGCCCTCAAGAGGAAACCGTAACTGCAATGTGGCTCACGACAAAAAAAAAAAAAATAAATGAGTTTGACAGCCCTGAGCAAGATGAACTCAACTGGAGGTTTTGTACACTACATGTATGTTTTTTTCCACATGAGCAGAGGTTTCCGACCAAAAACTGATGACTTCACAATGTGTCATTTGGAGATGTCATATGAGTTTGAAATGTATTATGTCAAGTATATGAGGGTGAGGCGCTAGAGAAAGACGGGACAATTACTATTTTTCTTTAGAGTACATTTAAGTCATTGTAAATAAGTTTATATTTTGTGAAATATGAAGGAGGATTATTTATTTTAGAATTTATTTTATTATAATGGAAGCGGGTGTTGTACGGTTGGGGGATTTCAGAAAGAAGGATGTTGAAGCCTAATGTACAAAAAATGCATTGTGACAGTGTTGAAAGTATTATTTCACGTCGAGCTGGTTGGAGGCAAAACATTCAATGGTCAAATTGCAACGTGAGAATCGAGGTTATAGTGGCAACGTTCAGTTTGTCCTTTCAAAAGTCGTCGTCATGACTCAACGGAATCGACATGTGGCTTCTATTTAATCAATAGTTTCTACTTTTGCCATCGTTGAGAGTTCACGTTTTCTTGTCTCAAATCAGCCACTCAAGGTGACTTAAATATGCATTGCAGCAAGGGCTTTGATTCTTACCGTGTGATACTAGTCATCGAAGAAAGCCATTGAAGCAGTTATGCTGTCTGTCTACACTCTGCAGTGTCTTGTCCATTCCTAGGAACGTAATAGACTCAATTTGAGAGTGAAAATTGCCAATCCGTGGCCTGTTTGAAGCACAAAAGTAGTCAACCATAACACATATATTGCAGTTGATTCACATTTTGACATTCAATCTCCTTTGGACATGAAAAGGATCCAAAAATCTCCCGAGATCAGGTCAACTCTGCTTTATGCGCAAAATAGAACTGAAGACGGTTTACAGTCTTGATGACACTTCAAGTCGTGAGCTGTCACTAACACCTTTCATTTGTAATACTGGATTCTTGATAGCCTCAGCAATAACTGACCAGTTTTGTTTGAAATGTATTTTTAAAACGAAGTTTACATTATTCGTTTTTTTTTTTAATTATCATGTTTTTAATAATTTTACTGCCAAGAATATGACCCAATGTCTGCATTTAACAAATGTTTACTGATATGTTTGCAGCCGTGAAAAAAAATGAAAGTGTTTGAAATGTCACTCACATATACGTATATGTATATACACACACACATATATATATATGAGTGACATTTCATGTTTTTTTTGTCTACGTGTGTGGTCAAAACGTTTTTACAGTAGTACATAGGGCAGCATGATAAAGGAAAAAATCTTAAAATAGACGGCATATTATAAATACAGATATTTATGAAGAGATGTTTTAGGTGAGCAGGAGTTGGAAAGAGAAAAAAAAAGTGTTTTGTTTGCTTTGTTTTGTTCATGTAGAATCATGAGTAAAATGGCATGGATGAATTGACCCCCCCCCCCCGAGGAAAGAATTCACCCAACTCCTTCCCTTGAACCTCGTCGACACTTCACCACACGAGCTGCCATTTTTTTTTTCGTTTGTTCTTTGTGTAAATAGCGGATGAGAGCCGGTCCACATTACACAATCATGGCAGTTCACGACATGCTTTTTTCAACATGCAAATGTCAGCAATGATAACAGAAGTAGGGGGAGTGGGTGGGGTGCCTTTTGCACACCACATGGCAAGCACAAGCTGGAGTGGATGCGAGCCTGAGCCTCCTTAAAGCCAAACGTGTGCTTTAAGAATGTATCAAAACAACTGGAACAGAGCTGTAGATCAGTTTCAATAGCTTAAGGACAAAGAGTTGCATTATGTGCGTGACGGGCTCGTGGCGACTGCTTTATGATCATTTGGAAGAAAAAAAAAAACGTGGAATCTG
Source organism: Hippocampus bargibanti (assembly GCF_051943395.1). NCBI lineage: Eukaryota > Metazoa > Chordata > Actinopteri > Syngnathiformes > Syngnathidae > Hippocampus > Hippocampus bargibanti. The sequence continues at coordinate 32,699,037 of NC_142734.1, forward strand.
ATTACATATTGGTTCGTGTAGAGTTTCTATAAACGTGGTGTTTGTAAGATGAGATGCCGTTGAAAATAAAAGGTGGGTTTACTTTTTCTGGCATCCATGTAAATTTGGGGGTGGGAAATGGACAGTATGTGTAAAAATCATATAAAAAATGATGAAGGTGGATATGGTTTAAAAAAAAAGAGCCTAACAATAACAACAACGTTCACTGTTGTAAGTGCAATGAGCTAATCTTCCCGTTCTCCCCATTGTAAAACCTTGTGTATGTTTCCGTGTGTTTCTCCTGTAAATGGGTGTAGTAGACCTGGTGCATCATGCCATGTAATGTGATGAATGACAAATTATGACCTGAAATAAATTTTAATCAGGAACAAAAAATAAATAAATACAATACAAATGCATAAAAACCTGCTGTGGATGTTTTATTGTTCATGATTTGTAATTTTTAACCCTTTCACGGATCGCGGTTACTGTACTACAGTGGATATTTTATCATGTTATCCAGTGGCGAGCCATACATGTCACTCCCAGGCCTTCAGTAGGGCTACGTCCGAATCAATCCACAAATGTGAGTGTGGTGTGATTTACTACACGTCCACTAGAGGCTGCTGTTGGCGAGGAAATAACTTGTGACTGACAAATATAAGTCATTAAACTGTGAATTTTTACGATGAACATGGCGATTTACGATAACCATATAAAATTGCAATATTTGTTATTTTTGCTAACTTCGGAGCTGTGTGACCTTTCTTAACGATGTCGATCTATTCTTGAAAAGTCTGTCTTGAAAATAGCTTTAACAGTGTATCTGCATCCAAATCATTATTAAATCAACACAAAAATATATTTGCTTTTGCACCTCGCTACCGATACTGTGTGCTGTGGCCAGTATCCTTTTATCCCCAGCGGCTAGTGATACTGTGATTGGCTCGTGACAGATCAATCATGTGACTAGCCAATCACAGTTTGCGAAAACGCTGACGTTTCTAGCGCCTTCGAGCAGGCCTTGGGTTGCCAACTCAAAATCTGATTGGTTAAAGCAACAGTTCGTCAACACTTATTTTATGCTACAGGGCCTGCAAAACTGATTGTGAAGGCGTCCAGGTAGATTTTTAACCCTTGTAACAAATGATGGCCGAAATGTGATTGGTTAAATACATTGTAATTATAAGCGCCTATCGAAACTCTCTAGGACACTTTACAGGCACAGGATAAGAACTTTTTTTTCTGCGGGTGAGCATATCAGTTTACAGGGTGCATAAAAGGGTTAATAGTGGAAGAATATATATCAGAGGCAAAATGGTGCTTGGTGGGATCCTTAACATTAGCATAGTTTTTCATCTCAAATCTACATCAGCACATCACTCCCATCCATGTAGCATTCCCATTCGTTTACCAGTTTTTGTTGTTGTTTTTTTTTTCTTTATTGGATGACTTTAAGGGTTTTTTCTGAAGCATTTCATAGTTGGGATTCACTTGTTAAACCTCACAGCAGGAATGTTAAATATATAAGTTCTTCAATCCTAAAACATTCAATAAATCTTGACTGTTGTCAGAAAAATGTGATGAACGCAAACCTAAACATTCCTCAAGTCTTTTTATTTGAGTTCTATAGTTCAGGTTCAACAACATTTTGTTTAAAAAAAGTGGTTCTATTTTGTCATCAATATTTGCCGAATACATTTTGAAATTTGAGTATTTAAAAAACGATTATGGTCTGCATCTATTTGGACAGAAAATGTAATTTTCAGCAAGAAAAAAAATATTTTCTTTTAAGAGGGTAAAACATATTTACTTTTATTCATTACAATTTTATTGAAAAAGAAAAAAAAGTCCCCATCCATAACTGAAATTAAGGATTTTTATTAGTAGACATTCTCCTGTCCATGACTCTCTCAAGGTGTCCAGAGTATGCCTGTACAGTCCCCCACCAAAACATAAAACATCTGGCGGCATATTCTCACCAAAGAAAATGCTTTTTAAATACTATAAAAATAAGTCAATTGCACAAAATAATGTGTCAATTCATTTTTGTGTGTGTGTGTGATTACCTCTGTGTAACACTTGTACACAAACAACAACAACAACAACCACATATAGTCCAAGAGGAGGAGGCTAAAATTCAACAGAGGACATATTTAGGAGAACCAACGAAACCAAACCCTCAAAAAAGGGCGGTTGACCTTGATGACCCTTTTGTTGCAATTGTCAATAAATGAATGTTGTACCGTTTTGTGTTCCAGATAAATCTTGAGCATCTTGACACAATCCCAACTTTAGTGTTTTGTCTACACTTCACAGAGATTAGCCCTTACAACAAAAAAGGCAGATGTATCACGCATTGTGACAAAATGTACAAATAAGTAGAAATGGTGTATGGGGGTGAAGTGCTTAAAAAAATTACAGGCAGGTGGGGAGAAGTTTGACCACCATCAAACAGAATCCATACGTTTGCTTTTTACAATCTACAAGAGCGCAACAAAAAATAACCATGTTCCAAATACAGTGAGACCTCAACTTACAAACTTTTCGTCTTACAAATGTCAAATTTATGAAAATTAAACCTTATAATAAGCACTATTTTCATAATACACACCCACCACGGCTGGCGGAGTGATCTTCGGCGGAAGCACACGACCGAACAGCACCAGAGGTTAAGTTACCAACAGTCCTTATGGAAGGTGACTCTCCTTCCATAAGCCATCAACGACCATCAAAAAGGTCAATAAAACTTTATTTTACAGCACAGTTTATTTATTTAATTACAGTCGTCATGTAATGCGCCTCTCTTTCCAAACAGCAATTCCCTTTGACCTTCGACCTCCAACGCCATTCCATCACGCCATAAATGACCATCACAAATGTAAATTAAGTGACTTTGATACAATGCAGTGTATTTCTGTCATTACAATACAATAGCACATTTATAATACATAGAATAAGGTATGTTGTGTGTAGTTTTAAGGCTTATTTAGTTGAAAAGTATATTTTATGGAAACCCGGGAACAGATTATTCCCATTTTAACGGTTTCCTATGGGATTTTTTTTTTTTAGATACACACGTTTCGCCTGAAACACTCTGTCTGGGAACAAATTAAGTTCATAAGTTGAGGTCTCACTGTAATTGGTTACTTAAGCTGTTTGGGATTTCGGCACAATAACTCCCAGTCAGCATGATAGATAAATGTGTTTTTTTTACAACATTTAATAGCAATGTAAAAAAAAACTCAACGTGCTAGTGGTCTGCCGCAAACTCGATCTCAATGGAGAGAATACTAAAAAGGAATGTTGCAATGTTTCTCTGTCATTTTAAGTGGACAATCTGAAGTGTTTTTACATACCAATAATGTCGCCATTTTTTTTTTTTTGATTGACAATGGACTGGAATCATTCTTGAAAAATGTCAGCAACTTTAACATTCAAGTCAGGTGTGTTTTTTTTACAGCATAGGAGTCAAGGGCATATTTTACCAACATTTTATATTCATCATTCTATTGCTCAAGCTCATTTTTTAAAACAGAATGTTGTATTAATGACTAAATCCCAAACACATTCCGCCGTGACAGATGAAAAGAAAGGAGAACGAGCGATGATTGAAAACATTTACAGGTCACTTAACTAAAAGTTGACCTCAAATCCTTAATGGTGAAGAAGCGAGCAAGTCAAGATGAGACGACAATTCAAGGCCTTTGTGGAAAGTCTTTCTTATCAGCAATGGATGTGTGCGATGGATGAAGGGTTACGTTTTTTAAAGTGTGTCCCTTGGAAGGTTAGACAAGGTGTGCGGGAGATTTTGGAAGGGGAAAGACGAGCAGTCTCATCAGTAGATATCAGGCAGGTCTTGGTAATTCCTACTGAAGTAACCACCAGAGTAGTTCCAGTCCTGGGAGCCAGTGTTTGGGTTGGAGCCCATTTGGAACCACCTAAAAATATAATGAATTTGCAGTGTGCATCAAGGGGGGAATAAATCTGAGGGCAGAAGCTGACGGCAGGAGAACCTCAGATATTAAATGACTTTTTTTAATATGCAGTGAAGTTTCAATTAAAAGTAGAATATTCAATGGCTATTCACTGAATAGTAATTACACATCTTCTTCTTTCCTTTCGGCTGTTGCCTTCAGGGGTCGCCACAGCGAATCAATGTCCTCCATCTATCCCGGTTTTGTGCATCCTCTTCTCTCACACCAGCTACCTTCATGTCCTCTTTGACCACATCCATAAACCTCCTCTTCGGTCTTCCTCTCTGTCTCCTACCTGGCAGTTCAAGATTCAGCATCCTTCCCCTCTGGACATGTCCAAACCATCTCAGTCTGGCCTCTCTGACTTTCTCTCCAAAGCCTCTAGTGAGTTGTCCCTCTAATGTACTCATTCCTGATCCTATCCAACCTGGTCATTACACATCTGAGGTAGGTATATTTTTTAACTATTATTGCGGCGAAAATAAAAATGTACATTGTTCAAAGTTATGTTGTTAAGAGATTACATGTTAGTCACATGGTCAGTTTCAAGGTCAAAATGTAAAGTTAAAATTAAAACATGCTCCAATCTTAATTGGATTATTTGTCGAATTCCTTTGCCAACGGTAACTGTTTAATGAAAATTGCCCCAGTTGTTCCAGGGGAATCAAAGGAGGATGGCCACGCCCCTTTTGGACTGAACAAATTAAAATTGAGTGGCTCATAACTCATAAACCTTTACTTCGATTCACCTAAAATTTTAAACTTCAGGTGCTGCTTTTACGATCAACACGTATAGCAAATCTCATTAAAATCTAAATTCGCTTGGCTAAACCTAACGGCATGACCCGTCGAGAAAGAGCGAGAAAAGCTAATGAGAGCGCTACAAACCTTGTCGACCACACCTCCTCATATTTGGCTCTCTGTTTTCTGGATGCTCGTTGCTTTTCTTCCAGCCTTTCCTTCTCCTGGATTGCTTCATCTGCAAAACCATCGTAGCACAATTTGAAACTGTCATTGACATGAGGCAGTTTACACCAACAAACGGCAGGTGGCGGCACTGTTTCATTGTCTCATGCTCAGCACCCTTTTTTCAGCTGATTTAGGGCAAGAGGCGGTGACCACCCTGGACTGGTTACCAGTGAGTCTTGCAAGTCGCATATAGACAAACAACCATTTACACCTATAGGCACTTAACTCATTCGCTGCCAGACGATGTGCAAAAATGTGTCAACTCCAGTGCCAGGGTTTTTGTCATTTTCAGTCAAATTGCAGGACCCACATAATTTTGAGATTTAGGACTACATAAACATTCAATACTGCATAAGAAACATTAGACTCTTAGTTAATTCCCAAGTTATATGGGTCTGGAGTTATTGGAGCTTGAAATGGGGGCGGCTGCACAAAACACAATACAATACATATTGATTTATGTAGCGCTTTAACAACATCTTAAACTGTAGCATGGGCAAAAGGCAAATGCTGCCCCGACATGGAAGGAAAAAAACATTGCCAGAGGTCTGGCCAAGACTTTATCGGGACCTTCCGGAAGAAAGAAAAAACCCGAACAAATTCGGGAATGGTGCGCCACGTCATGCTTTTCATTTCCCAAATAAATTCGGGAATAGCAATGAATGAGCCATCTTCAATTAACTGCGTGTGAATGTTTTTAAAGTGTAGGAGTACCCAGAACACAGTTTCCAAGCCTTCTGGGCTTTTATTTGTTTTGTATCAAATAATGCCAAACTGAGCATCACAAAACCCCAGAGGTAGACAATGCCATTACCCATTTTGCCATTCTCCATGGCTCTGATATCAGGTCTGAAACGACAGTCAGTCGGGGCCAGTATAGCCTCCAAGCCTGGTTCCAGCTCATTGAGAGACATTGCAAAATTGGTGAAGTTGTACATCTGAAAATGGAAAGGTACAAAGAATCGGTTCCCATTTTATGCACAATCAATGCTGCCTTTGTCTATTGTGTGTGTGTCCCTATACCTGAGCAGAATGAACCGGTCTCGGATCAATCCTCCAGAGTAGAGTACTACCCGGTATAACCGATACTGTCTCCTGGACCTCTGGCATGTCATCAGCATCATCGTTCTCCGATCCGACTTGCTCCTCCTGAGAAATAACAATGAAGGAGATAAAGCAATGACATGTTTCATCACCACTTCAACATGCAAAGACGGCGTCGTCAAGACTGGCGTGGTTCTGACTCCATCAATTGTACATTTTTGTGCTTCTTGTCTCCTTTCTTCTCGGCTTTCTTGTGAGCCTCGTACACTTGAGGATCAATACTCCACATGCACTCTGTCCACTTCCCATAGATAACACAGAGCTTCTTTTTACTATACAAAAAAAGCGGGGGAATCGGGTTACAAAATCAGACAACTCAGAAAATCAGACAACGGGAGACAAAGTAAAAATGATGAAGGGGAACCTCTTATCCTGGATGTATCCCTCCACTTTGTGTAGTTCTTTGCCAAACATCCCACAAGGCTTGAAATTCAACACACACTTGTCTCCGGTTCTGTGTAGACAAGAGAGTAAGCACTAAATATCTCTTCATAAACTATGGTACAATTGTATGTCACCAGAATATGACATTTCATTTCACCACAAAAAAAATGTTTTTGATGGGTCTTTTGAAGAACAAAAAAGTGCATTAACTCTGCCAAAAATGTGTCCACTCCAGTGCCAGGGTTTTTGTCATTGTCACTTGAATTACAGGACCCACAGAATATTGAGTTTTAGGACTACATTAATATTCATTGCAGCGTAAGAAAAGAACCTTAGACTCTCTTCTTTCATCAGAAAAAAAATTGTTAATTCCTAAATTATATGGGTCTGGACTGATATGAGCTTGAAATGAGGGTGGCTGTCCAAAAGACAATGCAATACATACATATTGGTTGATGTAGTGCTTTAAGGCAGTTAGAAATTAAATGTATTATTATTATTAATAATAATGATTACAACATCAGCTAAAGCTGGAACAAAGCGCTAACACGGAAAAAGGGAAATGCTTCCCCCTTGTGGAAGGGAAAAAAACATTGCCAAAAGGTCTGGCCAGCGTTTTATAGGCACTCCAGTAAGAAAAACCAAAACCCGAACAAATTCAAGAATGCCGCTCTATGCCATATTTTCAATTCCCGAATAAATTTGTGAATGGCAGTGAATAAGTTAAAAGGTCAGGAGAGTTTACCTGTGGTTGACTATTTCGACAGAGCCATACTGCTCTATCCATAGTTTTCCCAAGATGATATTGTGCACGCAGCAGTGAGGGTTGCTCCATGTGTACGCCTCATTGTACCTTAAATAAAATGAAAGTGGGCGACGCCATGAAGAGAAGATACACGGCACAGATGGGAAAATTTGATCAGGAATAATTTGCGTGAATATGGCAAAAGCAGTGCCCACATGTTTATTGGACTTACTTAAGTAGTTCAAGAGTGATGGTCCCTTTGGGCTCAGCCTCGACGCTCTTCCCCCAGAATTTTAATTTGGGGTATATTGAGCCATGGAATACGAAGTCTCCAGCAAGGCTCTCGGCATGGAAGGCACTCACCGGGGGATGATGGGATACCTGTTCCGCGATCAGCCGGAAGCCCTGCTCCTCTCTGAATACACGAGGAGAAACATGAAGGGTGAATATATCGTGTTGAAGGGACATATGTGAAAATGCAGCGATATGTACCTGGTGAGTTCATAAGTCTCCCCAAGAAGAGGGTTGAAGGGTTTTCCAGTTCGCTCCCATTGAGACGCAACGGCTGACACAGCAAACGCAGCCACGGCCTGAAGGGACAACGACAGTTTAGGGTTCAAGAAAGGTTTCTGAAGAAAACAAAAAGTTGAATGCTACGCAAACATAAACAAGAAGCAGTCACACCTCACAGATGACAGTTTGCAATCATGTGTAGAAATGAAGGCGGGGACTAATGTTCTGATGTAACAAAGCTGTAATGCAGAGCATGCATTGCTGCATGCACATCAGGCCATTCAGAAACTATAATAAACAATATTCAGATTCACCGTTTGGTTCTTCAGATTTCACCAAAAATGAAGTGTTCACTCTAGGGCAGGGATGTCCAAACCTTTTGTAAAGGGGGCCAGATTTGGTGTATTAAAAAGGTTTATTGTAATTTCAGTTGATTTAAGCATGTGTTTTGCTTTATTTGAAACATGCATATCAAAATTTAATTGACATTGAACATTGAAATTTAATATTCACATAACTTCACTTTTCTAACACCAAGTTTTTGTTAAAGTTTAAAAGAATTGTTTTTTGTTGATTGGCACCATTTTCTAAAATTAAAAGAACAACATTTAATCGCCATTTTAGAAAATTGGGGGGTTCATTCAGTCAATGACTCGATACTAATTTACTATTTCTAATTGAACCTCTGGATGTGTCATGATCATGATTCATGATTTCATTATTGATTATATGACGAAGGCTGCGGGCCGGATGAAAATTGATCACGGGCCACATTTGGCCCCTGGGACGGACTTTGGACATGTCTAGGGCAGAGGTCCCCAACCCCCGGCCCACGGACTGGTACCGGTTTGTGGGTCATTTGGTACCAGGTCGCGCAGAAAGAATAAATAATTTACATAATTTCCGTTTTATTTATTATCTGAGTCCGAACTATGTTTTATTTTGAAAAATGAAAAAATACCAGATTACATCCATTTATGACTTCCTCTTGACGCAAGTCAAAACGCTTGTTTGGTCACGTGATACATACCGCCAACATTAGCCCACCATAAGATAACAAAATGAATAAAAAACAAACATCTTTGGAAAGTTGTAAAAAAATACACAATGGATTCACGTTTATTATTATAAAAGAAAGAAAAAAAAACGTTTCCATGCCTGTCGTATCATTTTATTTTGTTGTATTTATCCGCCGGTCCGTGAAAATATTGTCTGACATTAAACCGGTCCGTGGCGCAGGTTGGGGACCACTGCTCTAGTGTATGCCCTGCCTCTGTGAATGTAGTGAATTTCTACACAGAACCCTGATGTGCATGTTCTCTGTATTTTATTTTATTACTTTTATGTTGTTGTTGTTGTTATTATTATATATATTTTGTAGTACAAATGTAGCCATTTTCAAAACAACCAGGCTGCACTGTATCCCATGATGTGTTATTATTGTTCACACAACCAATTGAATGTTCAGAAGGAGTCTCAGTGTCTGACCTGCATGCGCTCTATGGAGTCAGACAGTGAGCAGGCTCTGTTGATGAGGTAAGTGTGTTCCATGTATTCTGTGATTCGCTGCAGGAAGCTAAGAGGCTCGTTGAAGACAACGGGCATTGTGATCTTGGAAAGTTCCTGGAAAAAAAGGCACAACATTTGCTGTCCACTCTAACATTTTTGAATAGTGAAATTGAAAGGAATTTCTTGCACAACGATGTTAAGGATGAAATCATCATATTATTTCACACATTTGTAATTTGCCCATCAAAACGCTTCAAGATGCTTCAATAGAGGTAAATGTGTTGCTTTGGTGTTTCTACAATTTTTAGCGCTCACATAGAGAGTACCTCCTGCTCCTCTTCTTAACATTTCCTTACAGATAAAGTGTGTATTTGCTACCTACAAGCTGTGAGTACAAAACCACTTTTCTGGTACAGAATTTAAAAAATAAATACATAAAAAAGAAGGGGGAGCAGAATGGACCTGCAAATAGACACATAGAATATACTACTTATCTTTTGCAATTTTAATTTAGTAGATTTGACATATTTTCTGCACTACAAAGGCATACCAAAAAGCATTACATTTTTGTGCACAAAAAAGGGGGTGAGGAAGGGGATCAGAAAAAAAAAATAAAATACAATTACGAATGACTGGCATATACAATAGAACGAGTAAATAAGTGACACGGGGAGAATTCACATCCTTACCATTCCGATGCATTTCTTCAGGATACTCCAGACACTAATAGTGTTTCTGGAAAACATTGGTGCCGGTAATGACGTCCTACAGTGAAAAAAAGAAAAATCAAACTTTGATTCAAGAAAGAAACGAAAAAAAAAAAGACAGACAGGAAACCTGTTTGGAATCTGATGCTTGTTATGTGTTCTGCATATAGTCACTCACAATTTTTATTACAAATAAACACACAAAGTGAACACTTGTGTTGCATTCCGTTCACATCTGAACACAATGTATTTATTTATCCATTTTATTTATTTGTATATTCATTTATGCATTTATTTATTTGTTTATTCATTGATGTATTCACGTGTTCATTTATTTATTCATGTATTTATTATTTATTTATTAATGTATTTATTTGTGTGTTTATTTATATTTATTTCATATACATATTTTTATTTATTTTGTAATTATTTTTTTTTGTTTTTTATTTATCTCCTTATTTCTTCATTTCAGTTTGGAAACTTCACATCCACCGGTAGTTCATTATGAAGTAGTACCACGATACGAGTTATTGACGCATTTTTGATGGTCAACCCACAGATGTGAGGTGATGACAGTAAGGTACACTTTAAACGCTTTATTTTTCTCCAAAATCAAAAGCATCTTATCTGATCAAGCAAACATTCAGTACACAGATTTTAGATAAGCGGAACACGTTGTCCAACCGGTCAGCTATCGTAAAAAGAAAGATTACTTGTCTATGGGATAGGAAATGAAGCTATGTGCCACAACATTTACGTGCTACGATATCTTAGCATCTCTGCACTGAGACAGACTAGAAACACAAAGTACGAACCTAAAAGCATCTCAAAATTTTCACCTGTTTTTTTGCAATACCACCGAACCAGCTCAGGGTCACGTCTGGGACCGGTTTGGTGAAGGAGTAACTTAGCAGATCGTAGGCATAGGGAGACACTTTGGACTGGTTGTCAAAGAAGCGCAAGTACTTCCAATGCAAGCATTTTCAAACCGCCAATATACAAATGAAAGTAAATGACTGACTACTTCCTGAAAAATTCTAACCATACACAAAAGAAAAAGTAAAACTTTCTGGTGGAGTTGGATCAGCTATAAATATACCAGCGTTGTGTGAAAGGTGTTGTGGGAATGCATAAGTACCTGTGTTTCTTGACACCGTTCTCCTGTGGTTTTGATCCATTGTTTCTGCTGCTATCAAACACCAGTGCATCTTTGTAACTGGACTCCGACACCCCTTCATATGACTCGTCCGAATCCAAGCCTGTGAAGTCATCGGTAATCAGTATTTTCAAATATGTGTGTATATATATCATAAGATGAATGAAAAACAAATAAGGTTGAACCTGTAACGGCGTCGTAGAACTCCTCCTCATTGCTCATCTTCTGAAGTCTGACAAACCCGACTTGATGGTCAATTTCTAACACATGTTCCCTCTGATGACAACCTTCTGGACAGAATTCTGTCAGTCAAGGTTCACCACTGGATCGCCACCACAGTAACAGCACAGTAGTTGTGCTTGGTGTCCACAAAGCGCTGATGGACGCTTAAGCTGGAAGAGCGACGCCCCGCGAATGCTGTTTGACAAATAGACAAACCGTTAGCTGATGCAATGCTATTGTTCAGAATTTTCATGATGCAAATTAGAAACATGAGGAGACAAAAGAGGTTGTTCAAAAGCAACACACAAAATCAATGTCTGACTTGACTAATTTCACAGAAGGGAAAAAAAATGGTGAATATGAACACTTTTTATATTGACCACAATTTATGCAATTTTTAATAGGATTTGTGCCATGATGGGGTGAGGGACAAAAAAAAGTGCACTCAAAGAATATGACAATTTAGCCCATTATGAGTTGAATGTAAACTTTTCGTCATCAACAAGTTTACCAATGAGTCAAGCTTTTGAACGGTTCATATCACAAAACAAATCAGTTCGGTGACATTATCTACAGATGGCAAGCAAACAGACTGGACTAGTGGTTCTGTTGACACCAAGTACAGTACTACGTCCCAAAAAATTACATAGCTCACCAGGTACAAGCATTGTGACCAATATTCAAACACCGGAACATATTAGGTCAAAGTTACTTCAGTAAATATGTGAAAACAAACAGTACAAAATGATAACATGACATTGCTTGGCCAATTGGTGCTGTGTGAAATTTAGTTCGCTTCATAGGCAATACATACATAATACAATTTTAGTAATATGATGCCCCCTTACCTTTTTTCACAATGTGAATTCTTAAAATTCGAAAACGTACAATCAACAAAACTCCTGCAGAGAAACTTCTGACGTAACCACACTGCGAACAACGTATGCCTATGGTAAAATTACATCGTTATTGTTGGAATGGACAAAATGTGGGCACAAAAGTGATATTGAGGACAAGAAAAAAATAAAACTTCTTTGCAGTTGACTTCTAACCAAATGAACATGACCAAGAAAATAAAGGAAGATCAGGATGTTCCCTTGCTGACTAAATCAATAAACAGTGTGAATGATTGTCCTCTAAAACACTTCCCGGAGTGGAAAATTGAATGTTTGACCCCGAAAAGACAGACTGTTACGAGTGCAAAGCGATGAGCGCCGGTGTTGTCAAGGTTCATCGAGTAGTTGCGACGACTGGATCACAAATGTTCCTCTAATCTGTGCATATGCAAAAATAAATAAATAAAATCATACAATTGTCACTTTATCAGCGCAGGACAATGGTTTATAGCCCACCAGCGCTCTGGTTTCTGAATGCTTAGCTCCACCAACCATCCATTGAGATATGTATATCAGAACAATTTGTTCTCATAATACCGACCCGAGTTTTGTTTAACAATCTCCAAATGACATTACAGTAGTAACACGCAGACCATTTGGAATGGTCCGACGTGACACTTTGGTGCGTCTCACCTCCCTTAAACGTGCCTTGGGAGTTGAGTGGTTTCTCTAGGCATCATTCGGAAAGTGGCGGTCATCATCTTTGACCACATCGTTAGGGTGCGGTCAAAGGACGTTGACTTCGTTCGACATCTCTATGTGACTCTTATGGTATCGCCGTATCATCAGGTTGATGACCACACTCGATGACACATCTCAACTCAGTGGCCAATTCTGTCTGAAAACGTTCCCGTATGAAGTATCAAAATGGCACGGTACTGTTGATCCTTTGTTAGGTGTCATCTTGGTTTTATGATTGCAAAGAGTGAACACCGTGATGAGGGTGACTATTGTTGAACAAGGACATTTATTGGTCAAATCAAAAATTTAATTCATATACTAAAATTGTTTTTCCACTTTAATAGCGATATGCAGATGGGCAGCAATGCGGTCTCACTGCAGAACAAGCGAGCACAGTTAGCATAGTCATTGCGCAATCCATGGTGAGGCTCAGCCGGCTGCCTCACCGCTCGTCTCTACTTAGTATTTGAACGGTAAATGTGAAAATTCAGCGATTCTGGAAAGAAAATGGTGACGTTAAATGGAAAAGAACTTTAAATTACAAATCACTAAATAAATATAACGGTTTAATTTTTTTTTTCATTTGATATTTCCGTGATGACAGGTGAGGAACGGCCTCACCTGTCTCCCCTGACTGCACGTCACTGGTTAAAATAGCATGAACGACTTTCTCGGTAGGGTAAATTAACCTGAATGTCAATGACCCGCAATGAACCAACTAAGAGAGGAAGGAAAACAATGAGTTTCCTAAAGCTTGGGTGCAGATTTGGATTGAGGAATTCAAAGTTGAACAGGCATGGGAGCTTGGCTGAGACAATTAAATTCCATGGGAGGTACCTTTAACACGGAGATTAGAGATCATAACGCAAAAATGTTCCCACGCGGATTCGAGCGATTCGCGCAAATGTACATAAATGAATAGTACATGTTGTCCCGTTTCCAACTTTGCCGAGTTCCACGGGCAAATCTTACACTTGCCGTTGGACGGATCGAAAAGAATACTTCCAGAAGTTGGGATCTGACGACGTGTATGTCATTGTGTGTCTATTTATCAACAGCGCGAATTATTTAGTGGTGCCCAATTTTAAAAAATGAGAACAAACAAACGAACATAAAAAGTACAAAAGTACAAATGCTGCCGAGTTGGCTGCTATGATTAGCACGTACTGTACAACAATCGTTGGGGATGACACATCATAATTCTAGACAAACGTCAGTCATCGCCGTCAACAATTCAAAGTTGTTTATTTGTCATAACGATCCAAGACACTCAAATGTCGGTTGCAATACCGACAGGACATCCGACTGACAGCGAGCCTTCATGTTAGCTTTGCAGCTAATAGTGATCAGATAGCTACCTAGCATAGAAGTCTCTCAATGAGAAAAAGCAACAGATTTCAATTACTCACCGATCAGACTCATTCAGAATAGAGAAACCAAGAAAAGAGACACCGTGACAACATGTCTTACCTGGTTAGCGTTGGCAGTGTAAACGGTGTGACAAGTCCGGGAAAGGAACTTGCAGTGAAGCTTTTGGGTTTGACACAGAAGCGGAAGTGGCTAGCCGCGGGGGGCGGAATTGGAACAATGACTGACATAATTGTTAGCCAATCAAATGTGTGGGTGGGAGTACACTGTCCAATCACAATGCATTTAAGCAGCAAGAAACAATGCAGGGAGTGGGCGCTTCACCGAAATGTGGGCAACATAGATCATGCAGGTCAGAGGGTACTGACGAACTGCAAGAAGAGGACAATAAATATTTTTTTACAATTAAATGAAAAGGGGTGATTTTGCTGTTTATTTTCTTGTTCACATTCATGATGCGCACATATAAATAGTATAGATGAAAAGGTTTCTTCAGCCGTCATCTGTACTTCTTTGAAGGTGTCAGCCGTTTCGCTTCTTATCCAAGAAACTTCGTCAGCAAACTAAAGTTTGTTAGTTTGTTGACGAAGTTTCTATATGTCGTCTATATATATATATAGATAGGCAGTGGCCAGGAAATAAAGACATGGTTAAAGGGAGGCTTCTTTAATTTGACATGTGGGCCTTTATTGGTCAGAATGTATTAGTTAAAACCACACACAAGCACACACAAGCTGTTAAATCAACCTCTATTTTGATGCATTTCATTTAATATTCAGTATTCTGACCATCCATCCATCCATCCATCCATCCATCCATCCATCCATCCATCCATCCATCCATCCATCCATCCATCCATCCATCCTCTCTCTCTCTCTACAATCTGTCTACAATCTTTGTGTAGAGACTCGCAATCTTCTCCAGGTGGCGAAAGAGAGCTACAGAAATGTCTCGAGTCGCCGCTCAAGACTCCCTTCAAACATTTGCATGTCAAATGCATTTTTCTTGACTGGGAGACTGTTCGACGAATTCAACCCTTTTTGCAAAATAATGCACGTAATATAATATAAACGACACTCTATTTTATGCCTGAGAAATATGTTATATATGTTAAAAACATTTCAAAAACACATTATGACAGATATGAAAATGCATTTGTGTTTATTTTGAAACACAGTTTTGAAACTCTAATTGGAATAATAATTTGTTGATTTGGAGCTCGTTGGAAAGTATTTACTGGGGATGAACTATTTGACGGTTGAATTGTAATGGTTTTATTTTATTCTTAGACTTTTCAAAAAGTACAGTTATGTTTAGGAAAACAAAGGGAATATGTTTTCGTGTGTTTTTATTTATATTTTCCCCTTTGTTGCACACCCCTCCCCCTGCCGCATGTCCGTTATGTGGGCGGGGGAAAGGGCGACATCTCCGCCTCTGATTCTTCACGTTGAGCTCGGAGCTGGAAGGCAGACACCGTTTCACGACAAGCGCCGTGGTTTTGAGGAAATGCAACTTTATTTAGATATTTTTTGGATGACGACACACAGTTAAGACGACATGATTTTAATCGGTCCTCTTTCGTGTATTTTTCTGTTCACCGCGTGAGCTTTTCATCTCGCTCCTTTTGTCTGTGAGCTGTTGTCTCTTCATTTCAGCCGAACTTCTGCCTTCCACGGTAGAAAACAACCCCACAACAACAACAAGAGCTTTCTTTTCAGTTTCCAGGTTGGGTTCCAACGGAATGAATGACAAAGTCAAAGGAGGTTGATGTCGACAACAGCCCGGCGCACCTCTCCTACGCCTCGCCTAAGGAACGGAGACTCCATCTCCGGCAGAAGATGGAAAGCGTAGGGGGGAGACAAGGTTCGGACAGTGGGCCGGCTCAGCACGCTGAGCTGCCTTCTCTCCTGTTAGCTCAGGGTGGGAAGAAGAAAATTAATCGCGCTCCATCACCGGCCAGACCCAAAGATGTACCAGGGTGGTCCCTCACGAAGATCCGTGGTGGTTTGGGAGCCCCTAGTCTAAGCGTGAAGCCGGGAGCGATCCACCTGGCGAGTCGCGTTTCCAGGCGAAGCCCCATTGGAGGTCCGTGTGGAAAAGATGTTAAAGCCGATAAAAATGCTGTGAAACCGGCGGGCAAGTCGTCCGCTTCCTCCGCCAACGCATCATCCAAGAACTCGGCCGCCAAGATGGCCAAAAGCACCAGCGGTGCACGTAGGGTGTCGGACGCCAGTATTGGGTCGGACGACCTGTCCAAGGATTCGGGCTGCGCCCCTGGAAAGCTTTCTCCCACCGACAGCAGTTCCGAATTGTCTGACTGCGCCTCCGAGGAACACAAAGTGTCTTCAGACGCCCCCAGCAGTGACACAGAGTCAAGGAGTAGCCGAGGTGGCGGCGACAACCTGCTCGGGAATGGAACTAACCAATACCTTGCCGGTGCTAAAAGTTCCAAGGAGATGCGTGATAAGGACCGACTGTCTGTTGGTGTTGAGGCCGATGAGGAGAGCTCATCTGCGCCGGAGGAGCGCTCGGCCACCTCAGTGGACAGCAGGATGCCAGCCAGCACATCTTTGGCCTTCTCTGACCTCACTGAGGAGTTTGTGGACGGTATGCATAAGGAATTTGTGAGAGAAATCGAGGAGCTCCGGTCTGAGAATGATTACCTCAAAGTAAGTCACATTCTGTGTTTGTTTGATGGTTTGTTTATATTGTTTTTAATGTCCATTTTCTGATTATCTTATCCTCAAAAGAGTCGCGGTGGGTGCTGGATCCTATCCCAGCTGTCTTCAGGCATTAGGCAAGGGACACCCTGAACTGGTTGCTAGCCAACCACAGGGCACACAGAGATGAACAACCATCTACAACCTCACAGCATTGAAACGTTCATTCTCTAACCCCTTAATGCACCAATGATGATTACCAGTTACCAGATAAAATGATAAAATGTCCAATGTAGTAACATTTGTCCCTACTAGGGTTAATTGTAGGTGTCCGAATACAACACATGTTGATTTACTGTGTATTGCGCACGAGTGTCAAAGTAAAGGTCTGGGGGCCAAAACTGGCCCGCTACATCGTTTTACTCGACCCACGAAAGAAAATCAAGCATGCCAAGTGCCATAATGCTTGTGAAAGTCTGAACCTATCCATCCATCCATTTTCCATACCGCTTTATCCTCATTCAAATTGTCGTATGTAAATCACAATAACAGCCATTGTTCTTGACTTCAGATTCTAAAACCAGTTATTCATTACCGGTAATTTGTTGTGCGTTCTGTGTGTACTATGTGGAGGAGATGAAACATTCTCATGCTTTCCCTAAATTCATAACAGGAAACCATGACTACAATGTTGCCCGCAGCAAAAAATGAGTTGGACATCCCTGATATAGCGCTTCAACAACAGCTGAAGCTGTAACAAAGCATTGAACAAAACAGTTGATAGTGAAATAACAATTACATTCATTCAAAATAATCAATGGATTGCAAAAAAAATGGTTTTGAAAGTAATACGCGATTACATATGATTGCATTAACCGCCCCCACCGCCCAAAAAAGCCTCCGGGCAACTGTTGTTGCAGCTGTGAGGAATACCTGCTTGGTGCAAATGAGCTCAGCATCCAGAGCATTTGGATAGAATATTCATCCATTGCACATCCAATCTCCTTCAAAGGTACCACTCAATTGCATTTGGGGTTGAAAAAGTATTAAAACGTGTCTAAAAAGACTTGGGAGAAGATGAAAATCACACAATCCTCAATGAAGCGTATCCTACTCTACAGATACACCTCAATGAGACAAATGTTTTCTTTTTTCTTGCCCTGTGTGTATACCGACACTGCTTGCTCAGCTCTAATTTTGAAAAGAAGACAAGACAATGTAGCCTGTGATTGGTTCATTTTTTTCTCCTGACTTGCTCGCTGCTCACATGACGGAAAAAAAGGAAAAAAAAAACCTCTTAGTTAGCTGTGAAAAGCGGGTCAGTGGAGCATTTCTCTCTCTGCACATTAACTTGTGATTCCCCAGCTCTGTGACCTCACATCTTCGTTCTCTAAGCACATGTTTTCTCTCCACCTCACGGTCTGCACATTTTATACTGTTTTCCCTCACCTTTTCCCCTTTCCGTTACTTATTTCCCTTCCTTTTCCCCACCTTTCCTGTCTTTTCGGACTATTATTTCCTGTTTTCGCCTTGACATGCAAAGTAGCTTTAATCCAAGATGTTTGCTAGCATCTGATACTTCATTGCTTGACCTCATTGTTTTTATTCCAAAAGTGGAAGACACACCCTGCACACAGCTGCTCTATCTTTACAGGTTATGAAACAGTACACAACACACACACACACACACACACACACACACACACACACACACACACACACACACACACACACACACACACACACACACACACACACACACACACACGCACAATAGTTTGGGTTTCTAGGATTTCTGCAGTGCCGGGTTTTTTTGTCATTTCCACTCAAATTGCAGGACCCACAGAATATTGAGTTGTAGGTCTACATCAACATTCAATGCAGCGTCAGAAACCTGAGACTCTCTTCTTTCATGAGAAAAAAAGTTAATTTTTAAATTATATGGGGTGGAGTTATATTCGCTTGAAATGGGGGCGGCTGTACAAAAGGTAGATGCTGCCCCCTCGTGGGAGGGAACAACATTGCCAAAGGTCTGACCAGCTCTTGATCGACACCCCCGCACGGAAACCCAAACACCAGGAAATTTGAGAATGGCGCTCCGTGTCATGCTTTTCAATTCCAAAATAAATTTGAGAATGGCAGTGAATGAATTAATGGCATCCCACAAGTACAAGTGCACAAATCTCTATTGGAACCAGGCATACCATTTTAAACCGAGTGACCTGATATGATTTATGCTCCTCAGCTGGAATGAAAAATTCATTCCCATTATGTACAAGAATGTGCTCGCCTCGTCCACCCTCTGTCACATTTTATTTTATATCAAGTTTCCAGTGGAGGAATCTCTTTTGCCTCATTCCTAATTGCCACTTCAAAAATGACATTTCCCCACAGGGACTGTAAGAGTATTCACAAAGAGGATCTAATAAACTTTCAGTGACCTTTTTACAGTCCTGACTGGAAAGTGGAAGTACTGAAGAAACCAAACAATATCTTAACATACTATTCTTTGTGCTTTTTGTGAGCGGTGGTTACTCAAGACATGTCCTATAAATTAAACAACCTCAAGAGGGGATATCGCACTGCAGTGTCAACCCAGTCTAAATTGCTCATAGGTGCGAATATGAATGGGAAATTGTCTACACATGCATGTCGGTTCCTCCAAATTAGCCGCCAGTGTCTGGCGATCAGTCGTAACCACAATAAGGCTAAATAATCAAACGGATGCTTGATTCACATGTTTTCTGTTGTTCCCAGGATGAGATGGAAGAGTTAAGATCTGAGATGCTGGAGATGAGAGACATGTACATGGAGGATGACGTCTACCAGCTGCAGGACCTGCGCCAGCAGTTGGAGCAGGTGTGTGTGTGATGTGTTTTTATGTGAGTGCAGGCGAGCATGATGAAATGAGAGCTCAGCCTCTCACTGAACCTCATTTTCTTTGTTTGCTTACTTTGAAAACAAAAGGTTGGTTCAGAGAGTGCCGAAGAATGTTTTTAAACTGTGAACACGATAAACCTATGAAATCGGGTTCATGACTTTCATCAAGGGGCTGGAGGGTCTCAAGTATCACATAATATGACATGATAACCATGGCTTTTGTGATTTTTAAAGATAAAGTTGTCATTTAAATTCAAATGTTGTAAAACATCAGTAGTATTTGACTGCATTCAATTTGTCCTCTATAATGAATCTTTGCTTCAAATCCCATCGTAATCAGTTCACAATGTATTGAAAATGATCCCTGTTACAAAAAAAAAAGTTTTGATTCTGAGTGAATCTTTCATTGGCAGGCGAACAAGACCTGCCGCATTTTGCAATACCGGCTGAGAAAGTCGGAGCGTCGTTCCATTCGAGTGGCCCAAACGGGGCAAGTGGATGGCGAATTGATCCGAACACTGGAGCAAGACGTCAAAGTAAGTTTTTTGCTTCGAAGCGCTCTGTTTGAGCTGAAGACTTCTTGTCACATCAGGCAGACAGTTTACGGAAAATGCGTGATGCTCTGTGTCTACTGATCAGTTTGTGTTTATGTTAATTTGAGAAAAGAATGCATTTCTTCCTATGACATACCCTGATCGCAAGATTGTGATAGCATCATTCGAAATTTACCATCGTTTTTTTTTTTGACACACTCACTGAACATTTCCCCAGATAGCATCCAAGGGAAACCGTAATGACAATATGGTCCATGACAAAAATGAATTTCGCGCCCCTGCTATCAAATTACTTGGTTTGATTTTCAAGCTGCACGAACGACAGTAAACCACAGTCTTCTGATAAACTGGCCTCAATGACAAACACATGCACACTGTCACGAACAGAAAAATGCACAGTTTGTGTGGTTGTGTGTGTGTGTGAGTTTGTGTGTGTGTGTGGAATGTGAATGGATATTATCATTATCCCTGTGTGTGTAATGGATAAGAAAAGTGTGTGTGTGTGTGTGTGTGTGTGTGTGTGTGTGTGTGTGTGTGTGTGTGGAATGTGTGTGTGTGTGTGTTGTGTGTGTGTGTGTGTGTGGTGTGTGTGTGTGTTGTGTGTGTGTGTGTGTGTGTGTGTGTGTGTGTGTGTGTGTGCATGTGTGTGCCGGCCAAAAGTGTGTTTCTGTGACATCACACGTCAATTGGCTTCTTTCTGTCTGCGGCTCAGCTGCTGTCTCACCATCTGGTTGTCCTGAAAGAAGGAAGGTTGGAAAGAGGAAGTGGAAGGGATGAATGTACATCCTGTGTGAGGTTGTTGGTGGTGGGGGGAGGGGGGGGGGTTGCAAGGGACCGCTGCTGACTGTTAGAAATTCAAATTAGCCACACAGATCAAGCGATGAAGCAGGGAGGGTAGGGGTGGGCGGTAAAAAGAGGACAAGGCTATGCCTAAAGGATTATGACACTTTAATGGAGCTGATTCGAAAGAAGATCTGACTTGAATTTTAAAACGGGAAGATTTAAATGAAGATTTAAAAAGGCCAAAGAAAGTAAAAAGCAAGGGCTTGTCAATAGCAGTTGTGTCTTGTGTTAAAGCAATCATGTATTAAAACTTGTGCTGGGCATTTGCTGTTAGGCGGAGGTCTCATAGTGTCCTAGTTAACACCCTGTGAAAATATATGAGAAAATGTGAAGGCATGGGTGCGGATCGACTGATGTGTGGGAAGTTTTTCTTAAAAAAAGGGCGGGGGGGACAGCTTTTGTTTGAGCAACAGTCGACTGCGGTAGAAAATATACACATCATGGATGAAAAACGACACTGCTGGGAGATAGACGCTGACATCTCTGTGTGTCCCTCAACAACGCGAGTTATTGTCGCCTTGCTGCCAGGGCCAAACACTGTCCGGAGTCAAGTTACACCACCCAGTCATGTTTGTGTGTGTGTGTGTGTGTGTGTGTGTGTGTGTGTGTGTGTGTGTGTGTGTGTGTGTGTGTGTGTGTGTGTGTGTGTGTGTGTGTGTGTGTGTGTGTAAGTGCGTGTGTGTGTGTGTGCGTGCGTGTGTGTTTGTGTGTGTGCGTGTCAATACGGGGGTTGGGATGCTCACTCTTCAGGTTGTGTTTGCCAATTGGCAACACAAATTTAACTATTGCAAAACTGTCATCTACCTATTGGCAGACTATCCGTCAAGAATAGGAATTGCATTTTCGTTTTTTCAATTAAATAACATGTTTAACTCATTCACTGCCAGACAGATGTGCAAAAATGTGTCCGTTCCAGTGCCAGGGTTTTTGTCATTTTCACTGAAATTTCAGGACCCACAGAATATTGAGTTTTAGGACTACATAAACATTCTGTACAGCGTTAGAAACCTTCGACTCAATTCTTTGATCCGAAAAAAAAAAGGTAATTCCGAGGTTATATGTCTCTGGAGTTATTTATATGAGCTTGAAATGTTGCCCCCTCGTGGGAGGTAAAAACATTGCCAGAGGTCTAACCAGCGCTTTATTGGCGACCCCCTGCAAGAAAAACCAAAACCCGAACAAATTTGGAAATGGCACTCCACATCATGCTTTTCAATTCCCAAATAAATTCTGGAATGGCAGTGAATGAGTTAATGATTCAACAAAACACACAAAAAAAGGTTATTTATGTCTACACAGCCAACAAATAAACACACTGTTAAACTAAACAGAGAGGCAGTTTACACAATAAACATGCAGTGCGTTAATCCTGGCAGATGTCGGCGATGGTATGATGCAACACACTCATAATATCTACACACAAAAAAAATCTCCCCAATTCAGCTCATTCAATCGCATGTTAAACTTTCCACCTTTTCCTTTGAAGTGATTTTTAGGCTCATTCCAGCACCACTAAAGATTGGTACAAAACTGCAATGGGTCCACTATATAGTTTTTAGATCATGTAGTGTATTACTATTCAGTTCCCAAACTAATTTTCACTAGATGTTCAATTAAAAATACATATTTAGAGAATATTTCAAGTCAACATTTTGCTTCGTCGTAGCAACATGACCTTGACTTCTTGAGCGCCACAAAACGCTGATCTGCTTTACTAAATTGGCTTAACTCCTTATGCTTGAAGGCACTGATTTCATAGCGCACAAATACACACACTCACACACACGCACACGCACTCTCACACGCACATGCACTCTCACTCACACACACACACACACACACACACACACACACACACACACACACACACACACACACACACACACACACACACACACACACACACAAACTGATACCCTTCCTCCAATTTACTGCAAATTTCTTGAGTGTGTGTAAACTTTCATGATAGACGTAAGATGAACTGTAGATGTGGCAGTCAGGCGACTCTTATTCTTGAAACGCATCACATGTCCGTTTGTTTTAGAATGTGTGTCAGTGTGAGGCGCCATGTGACACGACAAGTGTGTTCCCCGAACAAAACAGAATCTCCTTCAGGACGCCCGACATCATTTCCTGTCCCACTCACACACTGCTCTCATTCCCACGGACAACTGCACACATCTGGATGCACACTCTTAAAATAAAAATTCCCAACTTGGGGGTAAATCTGATCCAATTTCTGTGCTTAAAAATAACAGAACCACACTTACATGAATTTGAGCCAGAAAATTGGGTTATTCGGTTTTGCCTCAATTTTTCGGGTAAAATGAACAGAACAAATTGGGTTAAAAATAAATACACTTAAAAAATTGGGTCATTCCATTGTGACCAACATTTTAGGGTAAATGAGTACATATGCATATGCTTATTTTGCCTTTGAGAGAGCCAAAAGTCAGCTCAATGTCCTAAAACCATTCACGTCTCCACATTTCAAAGTACTGGTCCTTTGTCAGGGCACAAGAACTGCACATTTGTAAATAAGGAATTCATAAATTAACCTTTTCATACACCTGATAGCACAATGGCCATATACTGCAGCAACCACTGTCCTTGAAAGAGTTCAAGGCAGTTCAACTTACATTTTTACTTTTTGCGTGTTTGTAAAGTTAGCAGTGCAGGAAGTAAAGCTTCACCATGAGTGGCAGACCTCACCACAAAACATGAGGTTTTGATAATGAATTATCTCTCCTAGCAGCTCTCAAAATTGTAATTTATTACTTTTTCGGGCATGACAGATCCATTTGGGGTGGAGCAAAACATGCATAGGATTCTGAGTGTTCATCACATTTGGCCACCTTCTCCATCCTATTCAAAGAATAATGCATCAGAGGAACAGCTGTCGTGCCGGCATCTCAGTATCTCTTTCAACCATAATGGTTTTTTATATATAGACTTGCTGCAGATTAGTCATGATGTAACATCCTCTAAATGGGCGGCGAGAGGACTTTGTGTTTGCCGGATGTTAAAAGGTCAACTACCGTCACCACTGAGAGCATAAACACCAGGGCTGCCCATGCAACCTGCCTGTCAAACCCACAGCGGATCTTGAAATTTACTCTGCAAATGCAAGATTGTTTTTGGTTCGCGCTTGATTTGATGTGTTATGATAATGGCAGGAGCAGTTCTCTAAAAAATATATATTTTTCAGTTTCTCATTTGCAAAATGAATCTCAAACCTCCCATGGGTAATTGCCATAATTGAACATTATCCACTCCATAGTGCAGGTCGGCTTCCAAATGCACCCCTCGAAGCTCCACTGGAAGCAATTACTAATGGAAATAATGAGTTCCGATGTCAAAGTGTCGCCATCATAACCCCTAAATTAATTGCGCAGGAGTTAAAAAAATCAAAACCCTCTTTATCACTAACTATATTGACTGAAACAAGTAATTTTGTTGTTGCATTTGGGGTCGCTGTTATACGAATGAAATGATTTATATGAAACCCAAACTGGAGTGAAGACCTCTTTGAGCTGCAGTTTTATTGTATTTGGAGCTCAAAAATAACAGTGATGTAATATGTGGCTCATGCTGGAAACTGAGATCCACAAACAGAAAAGGGAAAATACGTACACCCTCAGCCCTTCAAACACAAAGCAAAAATATTGACTTCTGTCCTCCATGCTGTTATTATTTCACATGGACCATAAATGTTTCATCATCTTTTAAGGACGAGGCCTTCACAGAAAACTTCTTTAGTTTTGGTGACAGAATTTTGGTTGATGTTATTATTATTATATATATTTTTGTCAGCTTAATCCACCAACAACACTTTAAAGCTTCTAGCCATCTTATTTTACATATTTCTATCCATTGCCACCCCCCCCCCCAAAAAAAAAAAAGCCCAATTTCAGAATACCATGTGTATACACACACAAACCCACGCACACGTACATGCACGGGCAGACATTCATGCCACAGGGCAAACAGATTCTCGGTCAACAAATGGCAGTTGGAGCCGACGCTCCACTTTTTGCCTGTGAGTTGTGCAAGTGTCCAACAAACAAAAGTCTTGTTACTGCTCGTTCTGGTCCTTCAAGTTGTGTTGCAATTGGTGTGTGTGCGTGCATGCGCGTGTGTGATTGTGTGTGTTTTGTGGAAGACAGAACTCACTTTGCCTTCCATTGTCTGTCTATTTACCCCTCCCACTTAACTTCACACATACAAACACACGCACACACGCGCGCACACACACACACACACCAAATTAGTAAATTCAACATGTTCCTCTCTCGCCATCGGCCTTAATGAATGCAAATTAAATCCTATAGTGAATCTCCAGTGGATTAAAATCCCATCACATTCTCTTGAACGCAGAAGCACAAAACAGCATTCACAATGGCTTACAAAGAGAAAAAAAAGTACAATTAAAAAGAGAGGAAGAAAATTGAACATGACCAATGAACACGTCATTGTGATAAATGCAAAGTACATAATAAATTCACTTATGAGTTGTTAAGAACTTTGACAATTTATCATTGAGTCTTTTTGAGTACACTAAGAAAAACAATGCAGCATCACATACAGTGGCTTGCGAAAATATCCCCCAAACCCCCACCACCCTTCTTTGAATCTTTTGACCTTTGGCCAAATTTCGGGCCTCAACGTGATCCATCCATCCATCCATTTTCTGATTCAGTAATCCTCACAATGGTCGTGGGGGTGCCGGAGCCTCTCCCAGCTGTCTGAGACCAATGCAAGCCTAGCAAGCCCTAAATAAATATTAAAGGACAAGAAATAAAATTCTGAGAAAATATGAAAAATAAATAAAACATGCCTTGTACTTTAATACAGACACACACACACACACACACACACACGCACACACACACACACACACACACACACACACACACACACACACAGGCAGTGATGCTTCCATCAAAGAGGACATTTACCTTGGCGTGGCCTACCGTTAAACTTAAAAAGGTTCCCCCCATCACCAAGGACCTTAATGATTCATTTCACCTTAGTTTTATGGTTACCTGTCTGCTCTCACTTCGATCGGTTTATAGATGTACGTATGTCCTCACACACACATACATACTGATGCACACATACTCCTACACTTATCTAATTGTGCAGTAACCCGAAGAAGGACATTTTTCTGCAACACAAAACAAAGGCTGTAAACTGAGCCATGTACCAATAATGTAAACTAAACATTTTTTAATTTGCATTTTTGCTGTGCTTTGACATGTGAGAGTCCGGCAAAAAAATGTAATCATGGCAGAATTAGTGGCTGGAAGATGTGCACTTTGCTATGCCGTTTTGCCGCTAGGTGTGTGGTAGACCTCAGTGACCCCCGGTTTCACCTTAAAACCAAAAACAAGCTCACCGTCACTCTTTAACTCAATCAGGACTCATCATGTGGAAGCCTGCAAACACACGCAACAGGACAGTGAGTGATTGAGGAGTTCAGGGGTCCATTGTTTGGTGTGGGTGGGCAATTGTATTGAGTATTGTGGCGCTCAGCTTCTCACTCGAACTGTTTGTGAAGAAACGTTCATGCCGTGACATACACATGTACATTCAAGACACACTTCACCAATGTGGTTGCATGCTGATATCCTCAATGAGTTGGCGTAGCGTTAGCGTGAATATTTGAATCTGGAAATGCTATTAAAACTGCAGGGAAACTATTCACTGTGCATATTATTATTATTTTTAATTCCTATCATGAGTTGAGTCACAACACCACACCTCCACCCCCAAAACAAAACAAAATATGAATTTACTCAACTTAGAGTGTCCACCATCTGCAGAAACGAGTCCACATATATTACAGCTGCCATTAGATCTACAGTTTGCCCTAAATCACTTTGCTGAGTTAACCCCTTGCTGTGCATTTTACTCCTGCTCACAGGTGGCAAAAGATGTCTCCATCCGTCTCCACAGTCAGCTAGACAGCGGAGAGAAGAAGAGGGCCCGCCTGGAGGAGGAGAATGAGGAGCTCAGAGTCCGACTCCAGGATCTGGAAGTTGCTAAACAGGTCCTGCAGCAGGAGTTTGACAAGGTAGACCTCCGTGATGCACCATGGTGCGAGCTAACGTTTCCTAAGTCGGGTTGCCTTCAAAGAGAAATAATACGACTTCTGTTGGGACCAATGAAGCAAAATGGTGGATGAGATGAAAGCAGTTGTTGTGTGCGACATGACACTGGCGGGGAACATAACTCGGCTCGGGTGTAAACAAAAACCGTCATCCTTTCTTGTTGACCTGCATTCCTTTTATTTTGACCCCTCAGCAAGTCAGGATTTGAAAATGCAGTGTTTAAAAGGAACGACACAATTTGACCCCCCAACCCAATTAAACTAAATTGGGCAAACAAATGAAATAACAAAATGTCTTCCTGTGTTCGATGCTACAAAAAAGAGTGCCATATCAGCAGGAATCGTTCTTTGTCAGTTTTCTTCCATGTTTGATTGGGCTCTTGGAGTGCTGGTCCTGGCCCAAGTCCTGATCTGGGTCACTGGCAGGGGATCTGAACTGCGTTCCCTCAATAAAACCGGCTGTTCGTGCATGTGTTAGAGGGGAGTCTCAATGTTTTTCATCAATCTACTATCAATCGACTGTTTGCCTGATATAGCTGTGCAATTGAAGAGGCAATAGAAAGCTCTTCCTTCATTAATTAGATGGACCCGAGGCGGCGCATGTATTGGACTTGACAAGTCAGTCAAGTTTACTTCCAATCATTTGTAAATAGATTACTGTGAGCAAAATACTGCATGTTCACCCGTACGTTGACACTTGACTTGAATGTAGTTTTAATGCTGATTGACTGCCACAGAAGACTGATTCTATTTGACAGCCATCTGACTTACTGACCTGACTTTGTATTTGACTGTATTGTGATTAGCCATTCCAACCCCGCAAATTCTTCACATTGCATTGATGGGATTTACATAATTTTGTGTGTGGACTTACTCACGGTGGAATGTCTTGCTCATCTGTATCTCGCCCTGGCTGGTATGCATAGAATTCGAGGGTTCTGTCCAACCGTAGTCATGGGACCATTACCGTTGTTTTTGTCTGAATGCTTTTAAACTAAATTTTCTAAAACGATTCATATCTTGTGAATTTTGCCATTTTGAAAACAAAAGCCTTGCTTTGTACTAACTAACTAATTTTAGTTTTGTAACACACACATTGGGGTGGCCAGCAATATTTTTACAGAGCAGTATACACAACTTACTACTCAACACACTCCTCACAATATGATACACATTCATGGCTATTGGGTACACGATTCGGCCAACTGTCCGGCCACACTGTCACGGGAGAAAAAGAGTTGCAATAGAAATAATTCTTACCATTAGTGTGTAGTTGGCACATAACTTGCATCAATTGCTTGATCCATAAATGTCATTTTTACAAAGGTCTGGAGAGTAAAATGAGATTTTTTTGCTACACTGTCTGAAGTGGTTTGAAAAAAAAAAAAGCCAACAATGTGCCTCGGCAATAAGACGTAACTGTCAGGATAGACTAAAGAGGGAATTTATATCCAATCACACAGATGCACTTGCTATTTTAAGCTAAAAATCAACACTCTGGCCAAAAGACTGTTTACCAGTGGGGTCTGTTTTTAAAATGTATTTATTTACCTATTTATTTAGTTAGTTTTATTTATTTATGTATCTGTATTTTTGTATGTTTATTTATTCAGTTGTGTATTTGTTTATTTTTCTGTTTGTTTGCTTTTTGTTTTTAATTCATTCAATATTTATATATTTATTTTTTTTATTTTTTGTGATTGACTCAAGATCAGTTTGAAGCTCTTCTTTGCTTCTGGATTAGTGATGGATGGTTCCTGACATTATTTCACAATTACATTTGACTAAGATCGTACAAGCTATAACTCAGTCGTTGGGTGGTTCAAATGCATTTTTTTTCCCCGTGGTTTGATTCGATTTATGTTGTGATTTAGCTTTTGAAAGGAGAACGCAAGTCACGCTGATGTGAGCATGTCTTTATTTCCACGTACGCTTCTTTCACTTCCTCGCTTTTCTTTTCCCTGCTTCTTTCAGCAATTTTTTTAACCTCCATCTCTCAAATCTCAGCTTTCACCTGCCTTGAAAATGTTCGATCCTTTCCAGCTGTTTGACATTGGAAGGCTGCAAGGTCAGATTGGATTGAGAGAAGGTGAAGGCTGCTTTCAGGAGGAGGGGCGAGGTAGGTTTTTTTGAGGATAAAATGGCTCCGGGGGAGTGCGTCTTCTGAGAATGTTCCATCATTTGAAGGTGAAGCAGTGTGCCTAGAGTGAAAGATTGATTGAAGGTGGAGAGGAGAAAAGGTTTGTGGGATTTGCAGTGGGATTCGGCAATTAAACAATTGTTCATGTGTTTCTCTAATACAATGGGGGTGCAGTCAAATATATTCCACAGTAGCATAGTGAATCTTGGAAGTCAATTGCAATTTGTTACACGGCATTTACATTTTGAATGAATTTGCATGTAAGAGGAATTCATTTGTAATGAGCATTTAGTTCATAGAACATTTTATGGTGTTATTTGACTGTTATTTTTATAGGTGCATCAATTCTGTTTACTGCAAAAATAACAAGTATGGTATAATAATAATCATCATCATGAGCAACATAGCAAAGTTTTTGACAACTGATCAAGTAACCCCATCTTCCGTGGAGACATTTTTTTCTTCCCCTGCAATTTTATAGAAGCCGACCGAGCATTTTCCTGTCGCCGCGCCTCAGCCTTTAGGTAACCAAACACATTGCAGTAATAGAGGTGGAGAGCTATCAGAAAGACAGATCAAAGTCTTGTTAAGCATACAGAAACCCAGCTGCTCGATGGGCTGTTTGAAGTGGTAGAGTTCCTCTGAGAAAAGCAGTGGGGAAAGAATTCTCAAATTTAGACAAGGTTGTAAACAAATACATTAAAGAGACAAAAGAGTGCGGTACCAGGAGGGGGTCTTGGCAGGACGGCTGGGAGATTTTAAGTGGAAAAATATCCTTCATGATTTCAGAAAAAAGGCGCTGTGCCATTTAGTTCTTGTCCATAATGGATGCATACACTTTTTCCCTCCCTTCTTCACTGCATATTATCACCATAACTCAGTTGAAGGTCATAGAAGTACTGTCCTGTGTGTGTCCGCACATCCTTGCATATACTGTATCTTGTGTGTGTGCGTGTGTGCTTGGGTGTGAGAGAGAGAGAGAGAAAAAAAGCCATTGACTATCTAAAAAGGTCATTTGACTGTATCATGATATTGCTGCATTCTCACCATATTCCAATACTGTATCTGCAAGAGCACATTTGACTGATAGAGCTCACATTCTCCTCCTATCGCCACTTGTTTGTGCTACAAAAAAAAGACAAAATCAGGAACAGCTAAACTGTATTTGCAGTTACAGTAATTCTTTGAAACTATCTTGAATCAGGACTTGTGTCGCACCCTTTTTGTTTTACGTTGTCGTCATTGCCAGCCCACAGTTGTGATATTTCGCATTCGAACATTTGGGCTTCAGACTTCAACTGCGTGGTTTGCATGTTCTGCCTGTGCTTGTGTTTTTTTTTTTTCATCCCATATTATAAAACATGCATGTTCGATTCATGGAGAACATTGACTTTAAATGCCCTGCGATTTGTCGGTGACAGACTCGGGCGTAGCTGGCCTTTCACCCAACCAGCTGCAATTGCCTCCAGCTCAGCCACAACCCTAAAAAAAACCGGATAACATTGATGGATGTACAATATGTCTCACTGACATCATGCATTACAGCATGCGCAGTTGGAAAAAATGAGAGTACGTTGCACAAAAAAAAGTTTCTGGATTCCTCATTGGATTGTGCTCATGAGATCTTGCAAGACTTGTTAATATCATGGCTCAAACTGTAACCACACTGCTTTACCACACCTGGCATGTTAATGGGTGACTTTGGTATGCCTTTTGCCTATGTCAGTTTTTAACCATGATTACCATTGAAAACTTTAAAACAGCAGGAAAGGGTTGAACCGATGGAAACGTCTTATTAATGTGCCTTTATTTAAAGTAACTCTCCGCAATTAATTCCAACCCTAAGGAAACTGCTCTTGATATTTCTGAATTTCAGGAAGTGTTGCCTATTGTTTCAGAGGGATGTAGGGAGAAGGTAGCTACAGACTTTGCTTTGAAATTTTCCATGTGATTGTGTTGAGTGAATCGATGTTTGTGTGGTTAAACCCAATAATCCATGGAAATATTCAGATCTGTTTTTTTGGGTGTTTTTTTTTTTTTTTTTTTTTTTTTTGGCCCATCGTATATCATGCAAAACATGACACCAGTTGTATTTCCTCATGGTCTGCAATTGAGTCAGCGTGTTCTATCCAGAACCACGTGTGTTGTTAAATGGGTCAGAGCAACAAAGCTACTGAACTTAAACCGGCTTGGACTGAGTGATTGATAAGATTAATGAAGGTCCGAGCAGAATGGAATTATGTTGCTTCAAAGTAAACTACTTCCAACTGAGAGAAGTAGAGATCGTGGTCATCAAGTTTTTGACACTCATACCATGTTACGGTCAATTTGACCCGTTTCCGTTTTGGTGTTGACGAAATCACTGGATATCCTTTCTTTTTTTTTTTCTTCAAAACAGTTCTAAAATATCCCAATGGGATAGAAAATATGTTCTCCCTTTTCAAGTACAGTAAAGTCTCGTTATATCGATATCGGATATATCGATAGTCCCGGTTATATCGATACTATTTCTATGCACGCACGGAGAAAATTACATGCAAACAGGGTCGGATATATCGATAGTCCCGGTTATATCGATATTTTTTCGGACTCCCTTGAATATCGATATAACGAGACTTTACTGTATGTTTATAACATTTCAGAAACAGTTGTTGTTGATGTCACCTATTATTTGACTGGTTTGCGTGGATTTTTACATACGGGTAAAAATGACCTACAACATAATCAATGTGATTTTTCTTCTCAACATAATGTAAGGGTTAATCAAGGGTCTGACCGTTCATTAATCTTTGTTACGCGTGTTTGAATAGTTCAATATCTTGCACATTTATATTTTTATTTACCGTTATTCATTTTTACGAACAAACCATGACTTTATGTTGTGTTTAGCTGTTTGCATCCATGGCCATTGTTTGTGCACATTGTATTGTACAGCAAAACATTGCTTCTAAAAATAAATAAATCAATACATTAATTAATAAACACATATACAAATGAAAAAGAACGCATAACTACATAAATAAATGCAGAAACAAATGAATAAATAATAATAATAATAATAATAATAATACATTTAATTTACAAGCGCATTTCAAAGCACACAAGAACATATCAATCAATATGAAACTGGCGTGCTAACCACTTTTCTACTGGGCCGCACAATAAATAAATACATAAATGAATAAAAAAATACAAAAATAAATAAATAAGGGGATTTTCACACACCCACGCATATATGACATCTTAATTGATAATGCAACCTTTACGATGTGATTAGAGTGCACATTACCTCACCTGTGGTAGGACAGATGGACCTGCTAAAAAGGGTCCACACTGGCTTCCCGATGGACCCCTTATGTCTACTCAGCACATGCACACACACACACACACACACACACACACACACACACACACACACACACACACACACACACACACACACACACACACACATACAAACACGCACACACGCAAATACACAGTGTCTCAAGCTCCTCTTTTGTCTACAGCCTCCCTCCCACACTTGCTCTTGTCTTCTTTCCATAACTCACCCCTCCTCCTCTTTCATTTGCTTCCATGCCCCCGTTCACTGCTGCCTTTTTTTCCACAACCACCTTGTTCCTGGCGCCTGTATGACATCATCAATGTGCGTCTATTTGTTCTCGGCAAGCCGGAAGTGGAGACGTGGAAAATGAGGAGCTGGAAGCTCCAGCTCATGCTAGTCTTGCAGCTGCTCAGTGACGAAAGCCACACCGACGGTGTCACGTATTGGTTGCTATGGTTACCACCGCATTGTGATGTCCAACAGGAGCTGGCAGGCGAGCCGCCCTGGCCTGTAAGATGATTGTTTATGCTGTTTTGGTATGAAGATGAAGTTAATCAGATTTCAGTTGATGTCAAATATGCATCGAACATATTGTGAAGATAATTTGGGATTTGACTTGCTCTTTGACCCTTTCAATGCACTCTGTAACCGACAACATGATAAGCTATCTGCTAACTCAAGAAATTGTGGCCTTTCATTCATTTCCTAATTGTGGACTTATGTAACAAAAGGAGCAAAAGAATAGCTCTATTCTCTTCATGCTACCCGTCCTCTATTTCTCTGCGCTAACTCTCATCTCACGGGTGACCAGATTATATGAAAGATGCTGAGTGGAACAGAAAGGCCACTCTGATTGGATCAGGAGGAAGAGTGAATGCTCCGGTTCAGTGAAACATGTTTCTCTTGGGATTTGACAGTTCTCAGTGGAAAATGCAAAATGTTCCCGGACATTTCCTTGTGTTCCTTCCTTTTTGGATCCCACAGCACAAAATCTGAAAAGGGGCTAAGAGGACACAACGCATGTTTTAAAAGTCAAATCAAATATAGTATTGTAATGTATTCTCTTTATTTTGTTCCAAACCACATATAAACATTCCATCAAACATATTTCACCAATTTAGTGTTTTTTTTTTTTGTTCTTTGTTTTTTTTAAAGGTGATTGTCAATTGCAATTATTTTTCAAGGATGCTGTGTGAGGTGTGTTGCCAATGAGTTCATTTGAGCGGATGACTCCTCAATCCTGCAGTAAAAGAGATTTATATCCTTTCGCATGCTGGTAGAGGACATTGCAGGACTATGACCACAGGTCAATTCAATCAGGATAACGTCATTGATAGTGAAATGAACTGAGATTCCCACCCAAAAGCAACACGTTTTTTTTTCTTTTTAGTTAGAACTAAGCAACGAAAGTCCCGAATTGAAATGGTGTCTTCTAAAACTAAATGGGTCGACACAGAACAATGAATTGTAACTTGGTTTTTAAAGACACAAAAATCTTCGCTGTCCTGTGAAAATGACGTCCAGTGATACCTCTGTTTTTGACCATCACCTGTTCTGAAACACTGTTCGAAAAAGCGATTTGTTCGAGATCCTAAACAATATTATCAGCCCATAATTAGGGGCTAACACACTATGCAGAAATAACAAAAACACATTTCCATAAATCACAAAAACCACACCTGTTCTCAATGGACGTTAGACGAGGAAGTGTCATGTCCTCATGTCAGGAAGCCAAGGAGAGTTGAGAGTTTCCGGGTTTGCTTAGTTTGGTCAATTTTCGGCCGTAATCTGAGTCGTAAAAATGCCAAAAATGATTTGCTCGAGAATAGAGACATATGACTGTATGTCCATTTTTTGTTTTTTTTCACATTTAGGGCGTTTCTGAGTGCATTAAACTCGTTTTTCCTTTCCTCAATGACACTTTCTGTTATTCGCACAATAGATGGATAAAAAGACAGACTTGCTTTTTTTGATGATTTATTTATTTATTTATTTGGGGGGTTGCCTATTTTTTATTCCAGATATTTCATCCTAAAACCAAATGGTAGCTCCTCTGTCGCCTTTGGTAATATATCTTTGTCTTTGGTCATTTGTAGACAAAAATTATTTACGAACAGGTGAGATCCAATCTGGTTTCAGCACGCATTTTTCAAACCACATTTTTTTTTCTTTAGAAACATTTTCATCAGTGCATTCTGTTTTTGTTTAATGACCAAACAAATTCTTGTATGTCTTCTTGTCCCTTGGGAAAATGGACTTGCTACCATTAACAGCCACGTAGAATGTTTGGTAGTGTTGTTTTTATTTAATCAGGGATGTTATATGTCTCCCGCTTTTGCAGTCTTTTAAGCAGACAGCATGTCATTACTCTGGCCCATTTCAAGCACATTACGTTGATTAACGCAAAACGGTTTGCGTGTGGTGGCGGGCCAGCCTCTGTGTTATTTTGACTCAGCAATTGGGCGGCAGCCAGACTGTAACTCGGTCGGATCAGGTCAGTTTGATTTGCGTGTGCAACATTCATTTCCATTCCCAATTTTGGGAGTGCAAAGTACTTGCCAAAATATTAGTATTCATTTTCATCTCGTTCTAAATCAACTTCCAAACATCCCATCTGACTCAAAACATGCGATCAAATAAAGGGGGGGAAAAATGATGCCACACTCTGAAAGGTAATAAAAAAGGTGAATCTTACTTACTGTGCTGTTTCCTTGACAACCTGGGGCAACAGTAGCCAATCCCACAAGCAGTAAAAACAGCCGATGGGAAAATATTACATCATATAGAGTCACGCTAATAAAATTACTAATAAATGTGTCCACATTGAGTTGTATTATTAGGCCGACATTAAATGTCAATACTGCAGTTATCCTCTCCTCCATTTTATTTGACACTGTAAAACTAAACAATCCTACCGACAGCAACAATAATAACCAAGTGCAAAATAAATATGGAAATGAAATCCAGGATGTGAGACTAATAAAGTCTAATCCAATCCAATCGATTCCAAATCCACAGCTATACCATTTCAAAGCTAAAATCAGCTAGCTTAATGCTAATGTGGGCTGGAAACAATTAGCATCAATATTATGGTCCAACGTCATTCTAAACCTTCAAACAACAGATACCTGGACATAATTAGAGCAGTTACCAGCCAAAGAGCTGCAATGACTGAAAAATATATGCCGATTAGCGAGCGTGCGCTATCCTGCAAATGTAATAGCCCAGTCATTATCCATGCTGTCCATGTTAAGGCTTTGTTACAGCTTCACATGTTGTTAAAGCGCTATATAAATCAATATGTATTGTCCATCATGATAAAAACATCAGGCATACATAAGTGTTTAATTGGAATAAATTCCGGTCATCACCCGCTAATACAGTCAAGAACATAACTGGATGATAGAGTTCAGGTTGTGTAAAAACGCACATCTCTTAAATGCCATGGCAGGGAGTTATTATTCATCAATATGTGCAGGAATAAACCTGCCAGAGCTCCTCTTGCTTTGTCTAGTGCACAAAATTATGTTTTGATTTACATTTTACACCCAGTAAAAAAAACCCGGCAGGCTCGCTATTAAGTCATCTTAATTAGCATGTGAAGGAAGCAACATCGTTTCCCATAAAGCTGCTGAAGGACCCTTTGAACGAGGCAGAGATGCAATCCTACATGGCCCTGCATATGCAGCGTTTGAACTGTACACAGATCAAACACTCACCCAAAGGTTCCCAGTAGCCTGTCAGCCCGACCAAAGCCACCCTTTTGTTCTGCTCGCACGTCATACTGTCTGACGCAACATGTGAAGAGATTATCGCATAACAGTTTCATGAAACATAAAATGCAATGTCAATGAATTAAATGAATGCTTTTGAATTACTCACACTAAAAATCACCACCAGAAGCACATCTGAACAAAATGTGAGCTATTACTTTTGAATCATAATTCTGGGTTATTGGTTTAATTTCTTAGATATGAATTAGCAATTCATTGTACCTGAAACAATTGATGCAAAATAGAGTGCAGTACTTCACTCCAATCAGTAGAGGTGCTGCTTATTGATCTCATAGCATTTTGCCTGTTTTAAGTGCACACCCATCAACCTTGTCGAATAGCTGCTCCTATAAATGATTACAATTCCCTAATAAAAGTGGTAGTACGCTGTACATTATTTGAAATGATTAAAAAAACGCTAACAAGCGGAAATGCAGAAAGTTACCGAGCATGAGCACGGTATACTTTTATCAAACCGACCGTACACGGCGATTAAAAACATATATATACGATTGAGGATTACTTTTGCTTTTTACTGCTTTTTACTTTTTTGTCTTTGAGCCAAAATGTTCTTTGTAAAATGGGTTCACAATTAAAACAAAATCCTGAATAAACATAGTACGCCATACATTATTTGAAATGAAAAAACATATAGATAGTTGATAGGTATGTAAGTGATGAATCTCAGTGTGCAAGCACGCACGCACACACACACACACACACACACACACACACACACACATACACACACACACATTCACACAACTATGCATCCACATAGAGCAGATGGAGATTCTACGTTGTGTGCTGATGTCCTCCCTCTCATATAGTTTGATGGCAGCTCACGTGTCAGCCTTGAGAAGAGTGAGAGTGGAGGATGATGGTGCGAGTACTGCAAAACATAGTTATATTTCCCACGAGAATTTAGTTGGAAATTATCTCAAAGCTTAAGAGATATTATCTTTACACGTGAACAATTTCCTTGCCACAGAAAACTACACAGAAAATGACAATCAAAGTACTGTATTTGATTTTGCCATGAATGTAAAGTCTTGTATTATAATCAGGCCTTTTTTCATAATCTTACTTACTTGGCTGGTATAGTTTTGACTACTTTATGAGGGCATGTTTTTTGAATTGCACAACAAGCCGCAACCAACAACAGTAGAGTATTATTCATCCTTTCCATGGCCTTCTTCTCCCATCTCATTACCTCTTCATTTTTTGTCCTTCTGTGTCGTTTTATTAATATGCTGCAGTCGGGTGGCTTGGTGACAGGTTTCTGATGCCGTCACCATGGCAACATATTTGATACGCTTCTGTTGTGGGTTTAGATTGATACACTTCCGACTATTTCATTTCAGGTCCTTGACTTGGTTCTTAAAATTACATCTATTTTTTGATTCAGTGGAATCAGATGTTTGAGGAGCCCTCAATCGTTATTTTTATACTCTTACTGGTGTCGGTCTGGAGAACAAAAAGTGCCATTGAACAAACTATCATTATCAGGATGAAAATAATTGTAAAAGTCACACTTACCACAGTTGTAAATTCTTGGCAAATGTTAAAAACTGATCTTGAAATTATCTGGAAAATACTTTGGAAACAATCAATAATATAACATAAAAAATGTGACATTAAAATAACCACCTACTGCTTCTCTTGTTCAAAAAAGCAAATTGAGGAAAGTCAATCAGAATTTAGATGAGTGTTGTGAATGTTGAAGCAAACAAAATAACAACATAAAACTCTTCCTTGTTTGTCTGCCCTCATTACTGAAATGGATCAGCAATCCAGGTGTCCTTTGTTAGCAGCCTGGTGCAAACTAATTAAGTTTTTCACCTCAGCCTTCCTCTGTGCTTCCATCACAGCAGTATTGCGAGCAACAGACATTTGGTTATGAAACACGAGGCAGACTGCGCAGAGACAACGTGCTACGCTTCATGACCGTTTCCTGACATAAATCATGTCCAAGTACCAAGACGGTGTGTCTCGGTACAAACTCATTTTTGCCTGACTGATTTTTTTCTTCCACTCATACGGGGGAAAAAAAATCAAATATTATCAATTCACATGTCATTTTAACTGTCTTCATCACTTAACTATAGTAGTAACTATAGAACCTGCCGCATATGTGATTGGATGTTTCTATGTGATTAATAATGAATCAAAAAATAAGTGACTAAAGTCCTTCACCACATACAGAAGCCATCTGACCTTTTAAAGCATCTCGATAAAATATTAAAATGATGCATCTTCAATTAAATTCCCCAGGAAACGATGACGCTTGATATGTTCTACCTTGTGCTTGACCAATTGCCTGAAACATGAATATTGCATGCATCCTTTGAAGATGTCCTATATGTGTACATACATGTACTGTATAAATAACTATATATAAGTGCATTATAATTCCCTTTTCAAATGGCGCCACTGCCGAACTATTGAGTATTCTAAAATTGGTGCGTGACATTCTATGACGCCATTCTGGTGTTTAGTAATATGCCCGAACTCTGTGCCCACGAAGGACCGATCGAGTACTTCCGATATTTGTTCAACCTTTAGCCAGAATCGATTAGAGCAATGACAGCCAGGCTTATTGTCGATCCATTAACCCATTCAGTGCCATTCCTGAAATTATTCGGGAATTTAAAGCCATGACGTAGTGCGCCATTCCCAAATTTGTTCGGGTTTTGGTTCTTCTTGCGGGGGGTGCCGATAAAGCTCTGGTCAGACCTCTGGCAATATTTTACCGTTCCACGAGGGGGCACCATTTGCCTTTTGTCCATGTTAAAGCGCTATATAAATCAATATGTGTGTACTGTATTGTATTTTGTACAGCTGCCCCCATTTCAAGCTCAGATAACTCCAGACCCATATAACTTATGAATTAACTCTTTTTCTGAGTGAATGTTTATGTCGTCTTAAAACTCAATATTCTGTGGGTCCTCCAATTTAAGTTAAAATGACAAAAATCTTGGCACTGGAGTAGACACATTTTTGCACATTGTCTGGCAGTGAACGAGTTAAAGAGCTACAGACTGTCTGTTTTGTGGTAAACGTATCATAAAATACATTTCGGGGAATAGGAGCAAGAGCATATTTGAGAAGGAAGAACGGTGCCATGTGAAATATGAAAAGGGTCACCGTATTGGTAAAACAGTGATGAAAGGTTAACGGGAGATGAACTGTCACTATGGGCAGAGAATGAGCACCAAAGTGGCAATTGGAGGAGCTCTTCAGATCGGTGGAAAAGAAAAAAGAAAACAAGGAGGCTCCTGAAATGCTGATGATGCAAAGTCACACTCCTCTCACATTTACTTGAAGTAAATCACTTGGGAAAACGCACAAGGTTGAAAAAAAAACCACCACTTATATTACGCTACTTTTTTCCTGTCTACAGCCTTCCTTCCCTCCCACCATTTTCGTCTTTTGTTGTTGTTCCACTGCAGAGTAGCTTGTTTCCATGGAAACACTCAGAGAGCTTTCTTGGCAGCATGTGCGTGCGTGCGTGTTTGTGTGAGTATGCATGTGTGTGTGAAATGAATACGAGATGATGATTTATGAGTGTGTAATATGCTGAGCAGACATTTGGATGAGCGCAGGCTGATGTCTCGGTGAGAAGAGTTGTTCATTAGTGGTGTGAATATCGCTTTTTGCAGGATTCCATCATTCATTTTTTGTTTGTAACCAGTTCAGGGACAGCAGTTACTACAGTAGACGGCTTATCATGTCATCAGGGTGGATGAATGGGTTATTAATCTCCTCTTCCCTCTCGACTTGAAGCGGTGATCCAGAGGGAGACAACTGCAGCGGTTCCTCCTACCCGTACTGTGTCATGTTATTGCTCCTAACAGTGTTGCCCTGGTGATAAAATCCACCATGGCCATGATTATATGTATTGCAATGAGGCCCGAAGAACGAAAGGCACTGCGTGTGCGGATGTGGCCGTGTGTTGGACTGTAATTAAAATCCAAATGACTACATGTGATTTATTTACTAATGATTATTCATTTTGAACAGTTATGTTGTTTAATTGGTTGATTATGTTCTACATGGATTGGGGTCAAGTGGGCTGATGGAACAAAAGCACCCAGTTTTGTGTCGTGCATTACCACCACCTACTGGACTGGAGTGGATCAGTGTTATATTTATTTTACAGTTCATGCTATGAATTAGTTCTGCAAACGCGTAACCAAGTCCGAATATTATTTTGCCACTCTCAGACGTGCTGGTCTTTTGTGTTCCAGAACTCTCAGAAGAAAAGAGGAGCACGACCAAACAACAAACCCGACAAGAAGCTCCCCCCACAGGTAAACACATGAAGACACGCGGAAACAGTGTTTGAACACTCAATAAAATAAATGGTGCAGGAAGACAGGATGATTTATTGGCATGACCCGAGAAGGTGTGGAATGACTGTCAATCATTCGAAGCCTTTATTTTAACCAGCGATGCCCAACGGATGAAGGAGAAAGTGATTACAGTGATGGTTTCCATACGCTGAGTTTGTATTAAATCCCAGAGTTACATGAGAGAGCGGGTTGAGTTGGGTCAGTTCAAGAGGAACAAGGAAATCGATCAACTGTCACCAGAATCCATTTGTGACAGAAATGGGGTCATGACGAGCCATTTACAGGGGGGGATAATTCTCGCTCGTCGTCCATTCAGGTGCCGAGTGTGGACCCCCAAAACGCAAGCTCAGATAAACTGCGCTTTAAAAAAAAAAACATTTCTTTACAGAAAAAAATACAGTCAGGTTCCATGAAGTGGCCTTAATGCATCCAGGATTTTTTTTCGAACCTAAAGAAAGAAAAAAAGTCGCAAATGGCAGTACAGTACTGTAAATCAACAACGGGTCACGGAGGGGAGGGTACAGAAATCATTAAATTTACTCTTGTTATTTTTTAATGTATTCATCCATTTTGAGGCATTGCTGTGCCGTAAATGCACAAAACCGAACATGAGTTCAGTAACCAAAAACTTCGATTTCATTTGGCCACACCTGACAATAAGCTGTCAATTTCAGTCGTTGTGTTGAGGAGATCATGGAACCATAAAGATACATCTTTGCTCAACAGAAAAAACAATGGAAACAATTATCTATTATAATGTTCCTTGCCTGTCATCTGAGCCTCCTGCAGGAACCTCGACGCCTTCTGAAACATATCCTGTCCTGTCTGTACTCCATGTTCATATTTGACTGTTTACTTTATTGCAATTGAGTTTTGTACTGTACTACAAACATTTACTGTGCTTCTTACTGCATGTACTGTGCTGTGTTCCACTACATTTAATTTATAAATATGTTTTTGTACTCACACACATGTAAATCTACCAATACATGTAGGGTTCACTACATCACGCTTATTTTTTGTCTATCGCAGGTGGTCCCAGTCCGCATTAACTGTGATAAATGGGGGATTACTGTATTGACAAAGTATCAGCAAAAATCCATGGCAACAACTAACTCGCAACAGAAACTGCAAGATCAATTAAAGGACCAGGACCAAAAGTTCTCAAAACAAAATGGCAACAATCAAAAAGTAGTCCAAAATGACTCGAGGACCAAAATAAAGTGGACAAGAGGTCTAGAAAATAGCATTTGATGATTAACTGTTTAATTATTCCGCATAATTGTGGACATTTTTATTCTTCAAGTGCCCCACACTGCCCAAAAAATTAAATACCAGTGTAAGCAAATAAATCAACATTTCTTGTATTGTTTTTTGTACTGACTTAATCTCTGCTAATTTCCCACTTCTTAAAAAATCTGTGTAGG
Source organism: Hippocampus bargibanti (assembly GCF_051943395.1). NCBI lineage: Eukaryota > Metazoa > Chordata > Actinopteri > Syngnathiformes > Syngnathidae > Hippocampus > Hippocampus bargibanti. Next base: position 32,741,316 of record NC_142734.1, read on the forward strand.
CGTCTGCATTTTGGCCAACTCATTAATTTCCATTGTTTGCATTGCAGGGATAAGTCTGTCCCAAAACACATACCATAAATGGCCGTGAATGTGCTGCCCCTCATCTCACTTTAAGTGTTTGCAAATGCCTCACAGGCTGTAAAAGCAAATAGACCCACTCAGTTGGCTGCGAAGTGGGGGGTCACTTTCGGTCAGTAGCAAGTAGCGTGACAATATTTCTCTGTATGACAGTGGTGCTTCAAAGTTCCATTTGGTTGACTTTTGGATGTCAGTTATATTTGGAATGGGACTCATCCAAGGATAAGACACTCGAAGTTTTGTGACCAAATAACCATGCTTTGGTCACAACACTTGTGTACTATTCGGATGGGAATGCAAAATAAAAGAATGAATGAGTGAATAAATAAATAAATACATAATTAACACATGGATAAATGGAAAAATAAGTAAATACATGGATATATTGTGTAATAAATTGATAAATAAATGCATTGATAAATTGAGAAATAAATGGATAAATAAATACATTAATGAATAAATAAATTGATAGATAAATAAATAAATACATGGATAAATTGAGAAATAAATGGATAAATAAATAAATGATTGAATGAATAAACAAATAAATAGATACATGGATACATTGAGAAATAAATGGATAAATAAATGAATAAATAAATGCATAAATAAATTCATGGATAAATTGAGAAATAAATGGATAAATAAATACATACATAAAGAAATACATACATACATGAATAAAGACCTAATATAATGACTTTTTAAATAAATAAATGGCTAAATTGCGAAATAAATGGATAAATAAATAATAATAATAACACATTTAATTTCTAAGCGCCTTTCAAAACTCTCAAGAACACTTTACAGTCACAGGATAAGAACTTTTTAAAATAAAAAACAAACAAATAAATAAATAAATGGTTAAGTTGAGAAATACATTGCTAAATAAATGGATAAATACAGTAAATAAATAAATACATGGCTAGATTGAGAAATACATGGATACATAAATAAATACATAAATAAGATTTGATTGAACTAAACACTCATTTTGGCTTATTTCATAATTACCGTATTTTGTGCACTATAAGGCGCACCTAAAAGATTTATTTTCCAAAGCTGAACATGCGCCTCATAATATGGCGCGCCTTATTTGTGGAAAAAGTTTTAAAATATTTAATTCATTGAAGGTGCCCCTGATAATGCGGTGCACCTTATGTATGGCAAAGGTTTTTTAAATATGTCATTCATTGAATGTGCGCCTTATATTCCAGAAAATACAGTAATTACATGCATATGTTTGAGATATCAGATTGTGCATGGATTCAGGTTGCTGTGTTGCCATATCTTTTTATTCTGTGCCATAACACGCCATTTAAAAACTTTTTTTTTTGGGCACAGCAAAAAACTCCCAACTGCCTGGTAAATATGCAACAAAATATATCTACAAAACCATGATATCCTGTAAAAAAAAAACTTTAAATGACATCACTGTAGTGGGTTAAAGGAATGTGATTTTTAGCTCTTTAAATTATTTAAAACAAACTTTTTTTAAACCTTGGAATATTTCCAAATGTTTAGTCATTAAAAAAAAACGCATCAGGATTGAGTGTTTACTATGTTGTGCCTGTCTTTTAAACCCCCACCACCAGGAGGACAGCTCAGACCTGAAGTGTCAGCTCCATTTTGCCAAAGAGGAATCGGCTTTGATGTGCAAGAAGCTGACCAAATTGGTGAAGGACAGCGAGGCCATGAAAGAGGAGCTGGCCAAATACAGATCCCTCTACGGTGACGTTGACGCCTCCATCACAGTCAAAGAGGTATTCGTTGTCGATCTTCTGATAGACAGTTTCAATTCCACAACTCTCTATGCTAAAAATGAGTTCCTTTTATTTGACTGCGGTCAGGTTGCCGACTCCCCCCACACCCGCGAGGCAGAAGTCCGAGTTCACCTGAAACTCGTGGAAGAGGAGGCCAACCTGTTGAGTCGGCGAATTGTGGAGCTAGAGGTAGAAAACAGAGGCCTCCGAGCTGAGATGGATGACATGAAAGGGCCACAAGGTAACACTTTGTTATTTTATTGATTTGCTCTTAAAAGACAACCGACGTCACTTTTTTGTTTTTTAACTGACACCACAAACACGTTTTATAGCATCTAAAATACCCAAAACACGCAGTATGATATTTTTAGTCAAATGCAAAACACCAATAAAAATGACTTAAAGTGTCCAAAATTTTCAAAAAATAGAGCTGCGAATTGGGCATTTTCAGAAAGTCCCGCCCCCAGTTCGTGACGTCACGCCAAGACGTCTTGCATTGCTTGTGAATCAAAACAATGGCTTCAGATTCGGAGAATATGCTTTCTTGTTACACATCCAGTTATGAATATAATTCACATAGTTCTGAAGACGAAAGCATACATGTTTGCAATCGATTAAAGAATTTATTTGTGCCATTTTGAGGCAACATTGGGGGAAAATCTGTGGCCACCCCCATTTCCACAGGTTGATAAATTCCTTATATGGCGCTTGGACGCCCTCTTCTGGCCTTCTGGCGGATTTTGGGTGCAACACGAGGTCCCCAGACAACACAAGTACAGCAAAATACATTGACGAGATGGAAGGACCGCTACAAAGCGTCTTTTTTACGGTCAAGTGCGGTCCTTTAGTGACGTCACATACGGACTCGTCAACAACTCAAAAACAAGACTTCCTGAATATTCAGCGTGAGTCTTAAAACGTAAAATATAGCTATATGCGGTGGGATCTGTGTAAAATACGCTCAGTAGAAGTCATTTGAAGCCATTTTACAAATTATGGACTTGTCCGGAGACGTCGGTCCTTTAAATTGGAGTTTCCAAAATGAACTTAAAGTCTCGTTAAAAAAAATTCGATATAACCGGGAGTTGTTTGTATGTAATTTTCCATAAAATAGTATCGATATAACTATCGATTATCCGATATCGAATAACGAACTTTACTGTACACATAATCGAAAAATCCATAATTTAGAGACCCGAACAAACAACAAAACAATCAATCACTGCCAGATTGTCTTTATAAAATATTTTTTGACTGCTTCTGGAACAGGTAATAAGTGTCACGCACAGGTGAAGTCTGTGACATGCTTATTCGTCCATTTAACTTCATCATTCCTGCTCCTCTTTAGATGGGCCTCAAGAACTAAATGGTGTCGATGCTAGTCCGGCGACAGGTCCAGTCGTCGGAGCAGGCGCTTCATCTGAAAATGTCATGGAGCTTCAGAGACACCTCCAGTTTGTGGAGGAGGAGGCAGAACTTCTGAGGAGGTCCCTGCTCGAGATGGAGGAGCAGAACAAGCTGCTGATGAATGAAATCAACCTCTATAAATCAGAACTTCTGCCGCCGCCCCCGTCCCTCACTGGGATGTCGCTGTCAGAAAGGCTACTTCACGTTGGGTCGCCGCACTCCGTGCAGGAAGGAACCGAGCTCATTAGCCCAGATGTCTCCCCTCAGGACGAAGAGCTTCGAGTAGCACGGCTTCAGATCGGAGAGCTCGGAGGGAAGGTGAAAAAGCTGCAGTATGAGAACCGAGTGCTCTTGTCCAACTTGCAGCGGTGCGACCTTGCTTCCTATCAACCTTCGTCCTCTTCATCATCTTTACGAGTAGTTCTGGAGACGGACCAAGAGGCTGGAGATTCAGCTGAGTGTCTTCCTAACAGGTAGTGTTGAAGTGACGTGTACTTTGACATCTGCATTTTAAGTTGCCCTTTATTGTTCACTCGTGTGTAAAGGAAAAACAAAGCCAAAGAAAGCGAAAGCGCACTTTGCCATCCAAGAATTCTCAAAAATAGACTTTACTTTTTTTCCATCAGTTCGCCACATCGCAAAGATCCCATAGGGGTGGAGAATGCCTTACCGGAGAGCATTGAACTAAACAATAAGATGGAGAAAACTACCGGGCCGAAAGCCTCACCGTGTGACCTCCTCGGGCTCAAGGACAATGACGCTTTGCTTGCCATGCGGGACCAAGCTCGCCTGATTTCGACAGCGATACAGCTCCTCATTGCCCCGGAATCGAACTGCCTCACTTCCTCGCCGTCCATTTATCACAACGTTTGCAGCAACGAGGCGGCAGAATCGTGTGACCTGGAGAATGCGCAGCCTACCTGCCAGGTCTGTGTCTTTATTTTAATTATCATTTATTTTTTGTTTATGTTGGCTCTAAAGTCATCCACCAGCAAAAATTCTGCACCAACTGTACTATTGTTATTGTTTTTTTTTTTTTTTTTTTTTACCACAGATCACCACAGAAATAAATACATTAATAGATGAATAAATAATTAAATAAATATAAAATCAATTAAATAAATAGATACATAGATCAACACATTAATAAACAAATAAATAGATAAGTGGATAAATAAATACATAAATACATTTGCTGCTGTGAAATGTAAATTTCTCCACTGCGAGACTAATAAAGGCAAATCCAATACAAAATAAAGAGCTACATTAATAGATAAATGAGTAAATGTATAAATCAATAAACAAACAAATAAATAAATAGATAAACAGGTAAATAAATACATGGACGAACGGACGGACAGATAGATAAATGAACTAAATAAATTAACAGCTAAAAGAATAGATAAACAAGTGATGAATAAATAAATAAATACCATAACAGAAAAGTAAGAATACTCCAATTGATGCAATTTATTAAACAGAAGCATAGGTACATTTGGGCAAAGGTCGAGCTAAACATGAAAATGTCATTAACCAAACCCACACAGCCGGCCTTGCAGATTCTAAACTGACATATCCGACTGAACTTTCGCATCAGGTTGTGCCATTTATCATCTGTGTGTTCCTAACAGATCTCCGAGCTTTCTGACTTGGCTGATAGGCCTTTGGTTGGCGCGCTGACCAGCAGGCTTCAAGCCTTGCACGGCCAGCTGCAGGTCTTCGTGGAGCATGTTGACAACTTGGGGAAATCCTCACTTGGTGAGGGTCGGTCTTCCTCTACCTCTTCAGTCAATTTGTTATCCTGCGCCGATGACCAGCATGATGCACTTGAGACAGCAAAACAGAAGGTAAAATACATAACATTCACTACTTGTCATCATTCCTTTTAAATGTGTTCTTTTTTTTCTAATTTTTTTTCAGTTATTTTCTCTTTCCTGCACTCTGCAAATCCTATTTTCTGAGCTGTTTTTTTACCATTCCCAATCATTTTGCTCTTGCACAGGATTTACAATGCATGTTCAAATCTGACTCATGTTCATGCAAACTTTTTTCTTTTAGGATTTACCGATATCCTCCAAATAGATTTGTAAATATCACATGTTAGAAAGAGTCAGAATTGAGCTGCTCATGTAAGCCTCCCTCTGTGGCCTCTGCATGCAGTTGGATCCACCTCCTAACCCAATTTTGTGACACTGCCATGGGCCTCAAATGGAGCCTGGTTGTTGTTGCATGAAATTGCTTTCATGTTTATTTGCAGAGTCCAATGGGACTCGGCGATGTTATTCAAATATAATTATAGTAATTTAGTCAAGTTTAAAATCAGCTGGATATGGTACTTAGCAGTAACAGACCAAAACCAACTTTATTTTACACGTTAAAGCATTTTAAAGCAATCAAACTGTTAAGTGCAACATTAAAATATTACTCAGATGAAATAGTTTAATTTGTAGATTTTTTATTGTTGTTTTTTCATTTTAAAACGCGTTCTTCGTGTACATTTTCCCACCGTGGAACTATTAACTCATTCACTGCCAGACATGTGCAATAATGTGTCCATTCCAGTGCCAGGGTTTTTGTCATTTTCACTCAAATTCCAGGACCCGCAGAATATTGAGTATTAGGACTACATAAACATTCAATGCAGCGTAAGAAACCTTAGACTTTCTTCTTTCATCAGAATCAGAAAACCTTTATTCGTGCCACAATGGGGAAATTTGCAGTCCACAGCAGTAATTTGAACGGGGAATGGGGATATCTTATTCTGATTGTTACATATTGCCGGCGTGAGGCAAAATAATCTCCAAAAATATCATGACCACATGGTCAAAAGAGAGCGAACCCATTTTAAATAACCTGCGATTGATCAATACATTGTTAAAAATATATATAACTGACCCACATCAGGATTGACTAATAAGATTTGTTAATGTTATTAATAATTGGACGTAAGATGGAGGTTACTGATTCGCTGTGGCGACCCCTTGAAGGGAAAAGCTGAAAGGAAAAGAAGAGGAGGAGGTTTAAGCCCGATGCCAGCAGGATGCTAATTATCGTCATCATAAAGTGTATAAATATTGATGCATTCAGTGGACTATGATACTTATAACCCCCCAAATATATGTACATTATAATTTCTTTAGACTTATCCAATTCTTGTGCACCTATTTTGTTTCTATATTTATTATGTATCTATTTTACTGTATTTTTTAAATATGAAACCTCGGTAGGGAGGGTAAAAAAAGTAGTTTGCTTTAAATGACATTTCTATTTGAGTAATATTGTAATGTGTTGATAATTTTTCATCAAAGTAAAATCATTTTGAGACTCCATTCGAGGCCAAATCTGAGTCCAAATACCCCTCCCCCTCCTTTCTTTCTTTTCTCCTCTTTTTCCTGTTGTCCTTTTCTCTGCATGGGCACCATAACACATTGGTCTTTCACACCCCGTTGTCACCTTTTTAATACTCACCCCCTCGCCCCCTGCTCACACACTCCACTACCCGGTTGCCATTTTCATGCCTCGCCTCCTCATCTTTATCACACCTCGCATATCTTTTCCAACGCTTGGTGTTGCGTCCCTCGCTTTGACCTTTCACCCGTACTCTTTCTGTCGCTGTCCTGTCTGTCTCCTGATCCCCTCTTCTGTCCTCTTGTGTACTCTTCTGTATCTGTCCTTCCCCTCAGCCTTTCATTATTTCCTCTGTTTTGCTTTTCTTTTTTTTCTCCACTCTCTCCTTCTCTTCTCTGACCAAGCTCTTTTTCCTCTACTTCCTTTTTTTTGTCATGTGAAAGCCACCAATTGTTGTTTTTCTATGCGTTTGTTGATGACATATAATTTCTCTTGCGTTTCTTCACATTGTTTTGGTTTGATTTGCTTTTCTTCTCCACCTCCCCCCTGCCTTCTCTTCTCTCTGTTTTCTTCTCTTGTATGTTTGTTTATCATTTATTTCTTCATTGACTTGCCCATGCATGAATGCGGCAGCCTGATTCTAGGGGCCAGTTGCAGCCAAAGTTCAAAGGGGAAACAGAGGAGAACCTTCATGGTGGCGACCAGAAAAGAAAAAAACACATTGCACAGACAGTAGAGGAGAAAGAGGAGACACTTGACGCACTGGTAAATCATTAAAAACTATGATTTAAAACAGGAGGATTGTTGTTTTGCTGCTTTAGCCTGAGTCACACGACCTCTAAACTCGCTTCTTGCCCAAACCTGTCCAGTTCGGAGAATGCCGTGCCAAGCCTTGCGAGGTACTTCGTTCCACTCAAGCGGAGTTGGAGAAGGAGACGGAGACTCAAAGAGAAATGAAAATGAAACTTACGCAGGTCAGTTTCTGGTCATTTCTATGAAAAAAAACAAAAACAAAATGGCTTTTCACAATATGCATCAACGTTACAAACTTTTTCAATTCTTCAGCTCCACGAGGAGCAGCAGAAGGCTCTGCTCCGCCGGGACTTCCAGTTACAGAGTTTAGGCCTCCAGGCTCGGCTCCAGCATAAATTATGGGGCCAAGAGAGGACGCTGCTTGTGCAGGAGTCTCAGCATCTTAAAGAAGCGTTGCTGCTGTTCAGCCTCAAGCTACGCTGCTTCCTCAAACACTGGAGGCTGGACTGCAAGAAGGACATGGAGAAAGACATCCTGGAGGTACAAACCTCCATCATGGCTGGTCTCACCACCGTTTTATACACTTTTCCTTCCATCCTAGCTGAAACCCTTCTATCACACATGACATTATTCTCCAGTCGTTCCAGCCTGCCAGCTTCTTCAACTCTTTTCCACACTCTACATTGCACTGGACAGTTGACCCCAAGTACTTAAAATCCTCCACCTTCTTTATCTCTTCTCCCTGTAGCATCACTCTTGCACTAAAGAGAATACAATACAGTTTTATTTATCTAAAGCTTCCACAACTGCTGCAGTTATAACTAAGCGCTTTACAGAACATTTAAAATACTACGTCCTATAAATAGGAAATATTATCCATATATAAAGCATGTTGGATTATAAGGTTCTTCTTTTGAGAAACAACATATGCGTTTGGGTGCGCCGGACAGTGCGCACCTAAACGTGTGTGTATGGTACATTTAATGTCATTAGAGGCTAAATTTAACAATCTTGCTGTGTTTGGTTTTCTAGATGAACAACCTAAAGGACCTCTACCTTTTATTGGAGGAGGATAATCTAACAAGCCCCGTGCACTTAAGCGGAAAAAAGGCAGATGGAGACAAACAAGCACTTGGCCCGGCAATCAAGGTCGGCGGCACTTAGGTTTTAACACGTGCTCTGCTTTTTCCAACACAACCTCTTCATGGATGCATTTTGCACTTTTTAGCTGAGTGCTGTGAGCAGCACTCTGGCGGACCTCAAGGTAGCGCTGCAGGACCTGAGCGGCGAGCTGCGGCAGGAGAGGCAGGGGTCCCAGGAACTCACCCAGCAGTTTGCAAAGGCCAAGGCGTCGTGGGAAGTGGAAAGGACCGAACTTAAAAGCCTCATCACTCAGGTGGGCAAGGCAAAGTGCTGTTCTTAATGATGCGCTCTATAATAATGACAGCATCGAATGGATCCTCGAAATTCTTGAAAAAAAATCAAGGTGTTTGTGTGCGTGTGTGTGCGTGCGTGTGTGCATGTGCGTGTGTGTGTGTGTGCGCGTGTATGTGTGTGTGTGTGTGCGTGTGTGTGCGTGTGTGTGTGTGCGTGTGTGTGCGCGTGTATATGCGTGTGTGTGTGTGTGTGCTTGCATGCGTTTGTGTGTGTGTGCGTGTGTGTGTGTGTGTGTGTGTGTGCGTACATGTGCGTGTGTGTGTGCGCGTGTGTGTGCGTGCGCGTGTATATGCGTGTGTGTGTGTGTGTATATGCGTGTGTGTGTGTGTGTGCTTGCATGTGTTTGTGTGTGTGTGCGTGCGTGTGTGTGTGTGCGTGCGTGTGTGTGTGCATGTGCGTGTGTGTGTGCGCGTGTATGCGTGTGTGTGTGTGTGCGTGCTTGTGTGTGCGTGTGTGCGTGCGCGTGTATATGCGTGTGTGTGTGTGTGTGCTTGCATGCGTTTGTGTGTGTGTGCGTGCGTGCGTGTGTGTGCATGTGTGTGTGTGTGTGCGTGCGTGTGTGTGTGTGTGTGTGTGTGTGTGTGTGTGTGTGTGTGTGTGCATGCACACTGAGATTGATCACTTAGTATGGGAGCAATGCAATCAGATCAATAAGTAGCACCTCTACTGGTTGCAGTACAATTCATTGCTAATCCATTTCTATTAAACTAAACCAATAACCCAGCATTGTTATTACATACATACACACACACACACACACACATAGGTAGGTAGGCAGATAGATAATACACACGCATATGTATACTAACACACACACACTGTCAGTGTCTCCTCAAAAATGAATAGTATTCGTTGTTAATTGTAAGATATGAATGTAATTTAAGTACATTTCAAAAATGCATACTCAAAAACTGGAATCCCACCCGCATTCATTATTAGCCAAGAATGAGCTCTTACTTTCAAAAAGGTCGGTGACCCCTGGTCTCTATATACTGTACCCCTGTGATCACTCCAAGAAAATTGATGGATTACCACATCTTTCAATTTCCCCCCCAGCTTGAGACCAAAGCAGCCAAAACAGCCTCTCTGTCCTCTGCTGATGGACAATGCACAATGGACCCGCCTGACCTGACGGTAGCACTGAAGAGGGAGCGTGAAGAGCACCAACACCTTCTGGCTGAATCCTACGCAGCCGTTATGGACTTGACCAAACAGGTAGAAGATAACTTTTGGATTGTGCTTCGATAGAACACCAATGCTATTATTGGACTACTTAGACTGCATGTTGCTCAATAATTATATTTTTATTTTCTCTCTCTGCCATGACAGCTTCAAATCGGAGAGAGGAACTGGTGCAGGGAGAAGCTGGAGCTATTAGAGCGTTTCAGGCAGGAGAGAGCACAGTGGGAGCAGAGGCTGAGAGAGACCAAGGTATGCTCACATTATATTCCCACTATCTGTTATTTTGTTTTCTGTTTTTGAAAATAAATACTTCGTAGGAATGTACTTTGACTCCTAAATAAGCCTTGCATTGACTCAGCTTCTTTTTTTTTTTACTTTCACGAGAAAGGAATTTTCCACAAAGTGCTTGCTCAGTTGATTTATTGATATTGTATCCAATTATATATAAGGGGTGTGACCCTAAATTAATTCATGGTTTACGATGCTAAAAATTGTGTGAATCCTTTCCGTGGGAAATGTTTGCGAAAGGGCTTTTTTTCAAGCCTATCAAAATCCCACTAAGGTAACGAGAAGTACCAACTCAGTATCACTGTGAAAATGTAATCTACCAAAATGTGCAGTACAGTTTCAGTGATATCAAAGCCGCACGCTGATTGACTTGCTCAGAAATAAAATGGCAGCACTTTGTTTGAATATCACAAGGAGGTAAAAAAAAATATATTGAAGGCTTTATCTTTTCATCTTCACAGTCAAAATCTCCAGGCGCTGAGTCCTCTGCGGAGACTATCGTCACCAATGGAACGGGATCACCAAGGTGAACACACGGCACAATCAATACGTAGGGTGGTGTTATTTAGCTGCACATTTGAATAACAATCTCTTTTTTTATGTAAAGGACCAAATCCGTTTCACAGCTCGATAATCCAGAGTTCCGTCCCGCAGCTGACTTGAGGAGTTTGGTCCACTTTGCAGCTCCCCCATCTTTGACTTGTTCATCGCTGAGTGACTCCAACAGGAAGAATTGGACCTGTCTGGCTGATGAGGTCAATATTAGAACCTTTTTTGTGTTTGTAAAGAGAAATAAAAAATAAACCTGAGATCTCTCGGGGATTTGGTTTCACATCTGGTCCAAGTTACTTGATGGGGTATGTAAACAAAATGACCTAAAAGGCGCTAATGTGAGAGCAACCTCGGTTGCGTTTAACCTGTCTAAAATGAAACAAAACAAAATTGCTTCGGTCTACTTCTGGAGATTTCCTCAGATGTGAATACACTTTTTTTTAAATGAAACTGTCACATGAGACCAAAATCGTTTAATTGTCAGCATTTGACATATGCAAACCAAATTAACCGGTTCACTGCCTTTCACTGATGAATTCGGGAATTGAAAATGTGACAGAGTGGCATTCTTGAATTTGTTCGGGTTTTGTTTTTTCATGCTTGGGTGCCGATAAAGTGCTGGGCAATGCTTTTCTTTTCCACAAGGGGCAGCATTTTCCTTTTTCCATGTTACTGCTTTGTTCCAGATTCAGCTGTTGCTAAAGTGCTATATCAATCAATATGTATGTATTGTATTGTATTGTGTACAGCCACCCAAATTTCAAGCTCATATAACTCCAGACCCTTATAACTTATTTCTGATGAAAGAAGAGAGTCTTTCTAATTCTGTACTGAATGTTTATGTGGTCCTAAAACTCAATATTCGGTGGGTCCTGCAATTTGAGTGAAAATGACACAAAACCCTGGCACTGGAGTGAACACAATTTTGCACATCGTCTGACAGTGAATGAGTTAAATTGTCACATGAGCCCAAAATAATTCAATCGTCAGCATTTGACATACAGTACGCAAACCAAATTAAGTGGTATACTGTATATTTAGATAGAAAAAGCAAATATATATATATATATATATATATATATATATATATATATATATATATATATATATATATATATATAAGAAACTCACAGCTCTCCACGAGCGCCTAGCAGCACAAATGAACCAGCTGCTGATGGATGGAACTCACCCAGGATGGCTAACCGAAGGGCGAACAATCCTGATCATGAAGGATTCCTCAAAGGGTGCAGTTCCTTCCAACTATCGGCCAATAACCTGTCTGTCCACAACATGGAAGCTCATGTCAGGCATCATTGCGGCTAAGATAAGTGGACACATGGATCAATACATGAGCAAAGCACAGAAAGGCATTAGTAGAGATACTAGAGGTGCCAAACATCAGCTGCTGGTTGACAGAACAGTCGCTCAAGACTGCAGGTCCCGACATACCAACCTGTGCACAGCCTGGATTGATTACAAGAAAGCATATGACTCGATGCCACACACATGGATCAATGAATGCTTGGAGTTGTATAAGGTCAACAGGACCCTGAGAGCCTTCGTTGCAAACTCGATGAGGATGTGGAAAACCACACTTGAAGCCAATGGAAAGCCACTAACGCAAGTGTCCATCAAATGTGGCATATGCCAAGGTGATGCACTCTCCCCACTGCTGTTCTGCATAGGACTGAACCCCCTCAGCCAGATAATCGCCAAGACAGGCTATGGATACCGCCTCAGAAATGGAGCTACGATCAGTCACCTCCTCTACATGGATGACATCAAGCTGTATGCTAAGAGCGAAAGGGACATAGACTCCCTGATCCACACAACCAGGATCTACAGCAGTGATATCGGAATGTCATTCGGGCTGGAGAAATGTAGTCGGATGGTGACTAAGAGGGGCAAGGTAGTCCACACTGAAGGGGTCTCACTCACTGAAGGAACAATAGCAGACATTGAAAACAGCTACAAGTACCTCGGTATACCACAGGCCAATGGCAACCTCGAATTAGCAACAAGGAAAGCGGCTACAACCAAATACCTCCAGCGGGTGAGGCAAGTCCTCAGAAGCCAGCTCAATGGCAAGAACAAGACCCGGGCAATAAACAGCTATGCCCTGCCAGTGATCAGATACCCTGCAGGAATAATAAGGTGGTCAAAGGAAGAGATTCAGACCACGGATGTTAAGACCCGAAAACTCCTCACCATGCACGGAGGGTTCCATCCCAAGTCCAGCACCCTGAGACTGTACACAAGCCGTAAGGAAGGAGGCCGGGGACTAGTGAGTGTGAGAGCCACTGTCCAGGATGAAACATCCAAGCTCCATGAATACATCAAAGAGAAGGCTCCAACGGATGATGTACTCAGAGAATGTCTCAGTCAATGGGGAACAGAGGATGAGGTGCTGGAAGAGGGACAATCATGGGAGGAAAAGCCCCTACACGGGATGTACCACCGAACCATAGCAGAAGTGGCTGATCTCAAGAAGTCCTATCAGTGGCTCGAGAGGGCTGGCCTAAAGGACAGCACAGAGGCACTCATCCTGGCTGCCCAAGAGCAGGCCCTGAACACCAGAGCCATAGAGGCAGGGATATACCACACCAGACAAGACCCAAGGTGTAGGTTGTGCGAAGAGGCACCTGAGACAATCCAACACGTAACTGCAGGGTGTAAGATGCTGGCAGGGAAAGCCTACATGGAGCGCCATAACCAGGTGGCTGGCATAGTCTACCGAAACATCTGTGCGGAGTATGGACTGGAAACCCCAAGGTCAAAATGGGAAACACCTCCCAAGGTGGTGGAGAATGACCGAGCAAAAATCCTGTGGGACTTCCAGATACAGACTGACAAGATGGTAATGGCCAACCAACCAGATATCGTGGTCATAGATAAAGGGGAAAGGAAAGCCGTTGTCGTGGATGTAGCGGTCCCGAGTGATGGGAACATCAGAAAGAAGGAACATGAGAAAATCGAGAAATACCAAGGGCTCAGAGAGGAGCTGGAGAGAGCCTGGAAGGTAAAGGTGACAGTCGTGCCTGTGGTGGTCGGAGCACTTGGGGCAGTGACCCCCAAACTCGACGAGTGGTTGCAACAGATCCCGGGAACAACATCGGATATCTCGGTCCAGAAAAGCGCAGTGCTGGGAACAGCACGGATACTGCGCAGAACCCTCAAGCTTCCTGGCCTCTGGTAGAGGACCCGAGCTGAAATGAGGACAGACACCACCCATGGTGGGTGAGACGAGGATATTTATTTTTTTTATATATGCATTTTTACTTTTATTTTTTTATTTTTTTTTTTGCTGGGTGTGACTTGAATGATACAACTTTATAGGTTCCCGCTAATCATTTTCCCCAATATGAATCTTCAGATTTCAGACGTCGGGGAAACCTGTAAAACGTGGGACGGCCCCTGCGGCAGTGTTTCCTGCAGCAATTTATTGGGATCACAGTTGGATCTGGAGTTTGTCCAGAGGAGCCACACGGCTCCAGAAAGCACCGGAATCAGGATGTACTACAGCCCGCCAGCCGTCCGACGCATGGAGAACCAACGAAGTAAACGGGAGACCAACGGGAACCCCGACGAAAGTTCTGCCCTCAGGCTGACAGTCCCTGAGCCGCAACAGCCATCGTCCTGCTTTTCGTCATCTTATGAGCGATGGCTGAGCTCGCTATCCAAGCAGCATCGAGAGCTTCTGGAGAGCAGGAGTGCATGCTCGCTCGATTCTGCGGCCAACAACGTCTCGACTAACGCCGTGGCCGACGAGTTGACCTCATCTGCGTTCCACGATTTGGAAATGGGTGAGATTGCAGCAAACTTGAGTGATGACATGAAAGAGATGACCAACTGTGTGCGCCAAGCCATTCGCTCTTCATCTCTGGAGAGAAAATCTGGCAAGGAACATGTAAGTCAACGCATGTTTATCCTATTTACCTGCTTTATTTCTAAGTACAATCTTAAACAATTCTATTTGTATTTTTTTTCTTCTATATTAGTAGCAGGCCCAGATCAGATTATATTACTTCTTGTAATGTCTCTTTCGCTTACTTCTTGTTTTACCTCTGCAGGCGGTGGGTATGTCGAGTAGGTCCACGCAAACGACTGCACAATGCGTCAGCATCGGACTTCAAACTGAGAACCTCACTAGCAGCAGGGGTGCCGGTTTACACGCCAAAGCCTGGTCACCTCGGCCCTCATCGACAACTACTTCTCCGTTGGCGTCAGCCCGAACCAGACAGATATCAACGTCTCTGGACAAAGTTCACAGTCGAATCGATAGACCCTGTTGCTCACCCAAGTTTGGATCCCCGAAGCTGCAACGCCGCGTGTCCTCGGGTATTTCCACTTTTTGATCAGAGTAGTAGTGATGATCAACACTGTTTATAACAATAAATAAATACAAACATAAACAATAAAATTAAATGAATAAACAAATACATAAGAACATAAACGATCAAATAAACAAATAATTAAACGAATAAATGGAAGGATGGATGGATAGATGAATAGAAAGACAGACAGACTAATGAAGAAACATACAAATAAATAAACATAAAAAATAGATAAACATAAATAAGTGAGTAAAAATGGACATAAATAAGTAGTAAATAAATAGACACAAACAAATAAACATAAGTACACAAATATATAGCTAAATAAGAGAGTAAACATGGACATAAATAATAAATACTTGAATAAATAGATAAATAAACAAATACATAAATAAATGGATGGATAGATACATAAATAAAGAAATGAATGAATGAATGAATGAATGAATGAATAGACAAATATATACACAAATAAATAGGTAAATAAGTGAATAAACCCGGACATAAATAATAAATACACAAATAATAGATAGATAGATAGATAGATAGATAGATAGATAGAATTATTAACATAAATACATGTATGCTAATTTTATTCCGGTTTTCAGGCTCCACCTCCCGACTGGACGGGACTCCTTTGGCCCGAGAGCGCAGCCTTTGGACCCTCCAGCAAAGAGCCATCGGTGGGGCTGGGGGGTCAGCCTGGGCCCGCTCCACCACCACCAGGGACAGCCCCGTGCTGAGCGGACTCACCGACGGACTTTCCAGCCTCTTCAGCGTGGTGGAACATTCGGGAAGCACTGAGACACTGTGGAGGGGCGATGCAGGTCCATATGCCTATTTTGACTCGAATGACACTGACATGCATTTTCCATTGCTCTAAAAGAAATTGGTGTTCCACAGGGATCTGTTGTGAGGGATCATGTGCTCTTCGTACATTACTTAGAAACAACAAATATTGTTTTGCAGATGATACACAACAATTAAGGCTATAATTATATCGACAAAACGTGCAGATCGCCACCTAGGCTGAGCGATGTTTGTGTTCCAAATGCCAAAGTAAAATATGTTTTATTCATTTTCAAATCACCTTTAAAGGACAACCGACGCCTCCGGACAAGTTGTGTGCATAATTTGTAAAATCACTTCAAATGACTTCTACTGAGCGTATTTTACAAAGATTCCACGGCATATAGCTATATTTTACGTTTTAAGACTCGCGCTGAATATTCAGGAAG